>NC_133191.1:55692500-55782500 GCF_049306965.1 Danio rerio
TGGCAGCTGTCCTTCTGGTACGCCGTCCCTGTAGAAGATGATTCTCGTGGGCTTGAAGCGGGTGGACTTGTAGAACTGGATCAGTAATTCTCTCACCATGTAGGACAGATCTTCAATAATCTCCTGTCTGGGCCGCTGGACTCGAACTGTAGCGCAGTATCTGCTGGGATGAGCGTCCATACTGCCAACAACCTGCACACACACATAAACATCACATGAGGATAGATGATGCAGAAAATCATCCAAAAATCCTGTATTGCTTTTTATTTTATTCATTTCATTTTTATATATTAAATTAATATATATATATTAAAAAACATTTAAGGTCAATATTATTAGCCCCCGTTATTTAATTGTCTACAGAACAAACACTGTTATACAATTCATTAATGTTGTCTCAAAACAAATTAAGTTAACTTCATTGTTTTTACAAATTTAAGTGAATTGAACACAATACAATGTTGTCCCCCAAACATTTAAAGAGCTGTTGATTCAGCAAATTTTTAATAAGTAGTCCGAACAAGCAGCAAAAATCCCTTTTTGTATGTATAAAACAATATTTTACTTTAAATTTATATTTTTTTTAAATTACATTTTGACTTAATATTTCTAAAAACAAAACATTTTTTTAATTTGAAAAAACTTGACTTAATATTTCTGAAAACAATCAATATTTTTACAATATTTTACATTTTGACATAATATTTATGAAAAAATAATATTTTTACTTAAAATGTTTTAATTTTTTTATTTAATATTTCTGAAAACAAAACAATATTTTTACTTAAATTTTTTTTTATTTTTACAAAATTTGACTTAATATTTAAAAAAATTATATTTTAAATCAAACATTTTTTAATTTAGAAAAAGTTTGACTTCATATTTTTGAAAACAAATCATTAAAAATCTTGACTTAATATTTCTAAAAAAACAATATTTTTAATTTTGAAGAACAAACTTAATATTTCTGAAAATAAATCAATATTTTTTCTCAAAATATTTTTACAATCTTTACATTTTGACGTAATATTTCTGAAAAAATCTTCACTCAAAATACTTTCATTCTTTTATTCTGATTTAATATTTCTGAAAACAAATTAATATTCGTACTTAAAAATATATATATATTTTTTTATTTTGACTTAATATTTAAAAATAAACTATATTTTTTAATTTTGAAAAAAATTACTTAATATTTCTGAAAATAAATAATTTTTTTTACCTGAAATAGTTTTATGTCAATGTAGTTTTAAATCAATGATTTTAAATTCTTTTTACATTTTGACATAATATTTCTAAAAAACAAAAAAACATATATATATATTTTTAACTTTTATTTTGACTTAATATTTCTGAAAATAAATCAATATTTTTACTCAAAACATTTTTATAATCTTTACATTTTGACGTAATTTCAAAAAAGTTTTTACCTATAATACCTTTTCATTCTTTTAGATTCTGATTTGATATTTCTGAAAACAAATCAATATTTTTACAATGTTTTTACATTTTGATGTAATATTTCTGAAAACAAAAATATTTTTACTTGAAATACGTTTAAAAATGTTTTACTTAATATTTCTGAAAACAAAACAATATTTTTACTCATCCCCCTGACAGCATCGCAGGGAAAAACATGCAACAAACCCCGTGGATCATGGAAACAAACACATACGACCCTTCATGAACAGATAAATACTGCGTGCTGTGGGTCTGTTAACGCGTCTCACCCAGTTATCAAGGTAAGATCTCACAGCTTGGCACTGGCAGGTCTGCTTTGCCTTAAGAAAGCACGCACAGTCATGAATAATTAAGAAGCCGGCTCTTCTCATAGAATAGGAAAACTCAGCTATGAATAATAATGAGAAACCAACGCTTCATCTTTGAAGATGAAATCAGCTGACCAAAGCTCAAAATTACCCAGTTTTCCCCACAATTAAAGCTGACAGGTGCTAACATTCTCTTAACTGATGCTTAACACACACAAATCTGTTAAAAACTTGAAGCCTTAAGAGATTTTACATATTAGAAAACAAGACAAAAACTAAGCATGAACATTTTATTTTTAATTTTGGCCTAATATTAGAGTTTAGGACTAGAAACAAATCAAAAACTCAAAGAAAAAACAGAAGTCTCATTAATTAATCAGGAAGACTAACTAAGATTTAAAAAGACACGGCAAAGATAACATCCCAAACTATTAAAAAATACAGGAGCACCACATTACAACAACCTTTCATCAGTCCTCTCAACATAAACAATCACATGCATCCAACACCACTCTCTTTATAAAGCCTTCAATTCACCCAAAAGACACAATTCTATCTAGTTTCAAATCTCTTTACAAATTATTCCATGCCCGAGGTTCACAATAAGAAATGCAGTTTTGCAGTGTGTGTGTGTCTGTGAGTATTTGTATAGAGGAATCTGCCGCCCTCTGGATGCAGAAGAGAAAACAGCATCCCTCCATCATCAATGCGCTCATATCCGCCGCTGTGACTCAGCTCTTTGTCATCAGCGTTTAGTAAAAAAAACAGCCAGTTACAAGTGCTTGCATGTGCTGGGCGGCAGGTGACATCATTTCCTGCCCGTCTGTGACTCATTTTCCCTTTTCAACACTCCCATGATGCCCTGCTCCTCCTCCGCCTGTGTTCAGTACAACAGATGGGCGTAATTACAGCGTGGGACGAAAATTAAAGTACACGGGATCAAAACTAACCATACTGATTTGGTGAGTTCACATTGCTAGTTTTGTGGTGAACAACTCATCTGTGGACATCATTAAGAAGAAAATAGTTGGCCCCTGTGATCTAAAAATCTGAAAATGCAGCTCCTGTTAGTTTTCAGTTGAATTCTCCGATTAGATCGGTCTGAGGTATTGGGCGTGGCTAACATATTTAACCACACCCATTCGGCTGTCAGACAACAAACAGAAATGGTGAGGAGGAGGAGTCTGTAATAACTCTCCCCAAACCTTTTCCCCATCTTTCTGAAATACATACTTTACTACATCCAATCAGCTCGCAGTAGAAAAAACAAGCCACACCCACTGTTTTCTATGGTTTTCTATATTTAGAAAGGTTTGTCTGTGTATGTGTGTATCTGTGTGTGTGTATGTGTGTCTCACAGCAGTAATAGATGGCTTCTTCCCATCACCAGCCGGCGGGTGTGTAACATCTGCCCCGAGGAAGATCACGGGCTGCTGAAACACTGCTGACCTGTAAAAGAGTCACAGCAACTGTTCAGAAATATAAAAGAGAAATATATATATATATTTGTAGGGATGCACAATTTGCTGAATTAACAGACAGACAGACAGACAGACGGACAGACGGACAGATGGACAGACGGACAGACAGATAGACAGACAGACAGACAGACAGACAGACAGACAGATAGACAGATAGATAGACAGATAGATAGATAGATAGATAGATAGATAGATAGATAGATAGATAGATAGATAGATAGATAGACAGATAGACAGATAGACAGATAGACAGATAGATAGATAGATAGATAGATAGATAGATAGATAGATAGATAGATAGATAGATAGATAGATAGATAGATAGATAATATAAAAGTTTAGCTTAGGCTTTACTGAATGAGCACTGTGCTTTGTCTGACAAATAAAAAAAAATAGTTATTTAAATTTTACTTACTTGTAAATTACTTGTAAATTGTATACTTGTAGCCTAGTGTGAGTGCACCCTCACTGTATTATTATAAAAAAAAAAAAAAATATATATATATATATATATATATATATATATATATATATATATATATATATATATATATATATATATATATATATATATATATATATATATATATATCTAAAGATGTACAATTTAGTCAAAATGCTGTATTTATACACTAGAATTCAATTCAATTCAACTGTTTATTGTCATGTGCACAGTAAGAAAACACGTTTCCCTGTACAATGAGATTCTTACTTTGCCGTCCACAGTGAAGTCATACACACAACATACACGACATACACATAGATACACAGAAGTGACTGAAGTATGATTATAAAATGTAAGTATATATATATCTATGAAAGTGAACAATATATAAAACTGATTTAAGTAATGAAACAAGATTTAAGTAATGAAACAGAATGACAAGAAGAACGAAAATAATTAAAATAAATAATAATAATAATAATAGGGTCACACAGTGGCTTAGTGGTTAGTACTGTCGTATCACAGCAAGAAGGTCGCTGGTTCGAGCCCCGGCTGGTCCAATTATTATTTCTGTGTGGAGTTTGCATGTTCTCCCGTGTTAGCGAGAGTTTCCCCCACAGTCCAAACACATGCGCTATAGGTGAATTGAATAAACTAAATTGGCCGTAGTGTATGAGTGTGTGTGTGAGAGTGTATGGGTATTTCCCTGTACTGGGTTGCAGCTAGAAGGGCATCCGCTGTGTAAAACATATGCTGCATAAGTTGGCGGTTCATTTCACTGTGGTGTTACTTGATGAATAAAGGGACTAAGCTGAAGGTAAATGAATGAATGAATAATAATAATAATAATAATAATAAATATCATTACTGTTGTTATTATTATTGATTTTGTAGTTATTTTAACAGACTGTATGCTGAAATCAAAATAAAATTATTGCAGGAAACTAGAAATAGCATTATTGTAACGTTCATCTGTTAAACATGTATTAGGTGAGCTATCCCTTTAAATGGCAGCTGCATCACAGTGTAATTGTATTGCTTTTGGATTACCCGTGCAGAACCTGAACACATCTCACCGTTGATGCGGCACGAGGATGTTGTTGATGCCGCCGAGTTTGACGTTGATTTTGAGGCAGAGGTTGGAGAGCGTCTGCGGGGAGGTTTTTACCACGTTCTTCACCTGCACACACTGAGTGGCCATTCCTAGAAGAGTGTCTCCAACACGCTTCACTTCCGCTGCACAGAGCAAACACACACATTTATTATCAGTGTGAAGACCCGACAGATGCTGATATTAAAGAACTCAATATATCATGATAATGAACATGCATGATAATGATATCATGGGCACTTCAAAACACTGTGGATAATTACTTATTATTGAAGCTTTCACAGTGTTTTTAAGAACATTGAGATTGTTGTATTAGTGGTTGGTTATCACAGCATCAAATGCTTGAAGACTTAATAGGCAATTTATTTTCAAACATTTACATTCTCTCATGTTAATCTAGCCTACGACATAAAAAAATCCTGTAACAATTTATAGGCTCCCCACCAACACGAAGAGAACATGCAAACTCCACACAGAAACGCCGACTGCTCCAGCTGGGACTCGAACCAGCAACCTTCTTGCTGTGAGGCGACAGTGCTAACCACTGAGCCAACATTTTGTCATAATTTGGAATTTATTTAGTTAAAAATGTTTATTTCCTCTGATGCATATATGCATATATATATATATATATATATATATATATATATATATATATATATATATATATATATATATATATATATATATATATATATATATATATAATTACATATTGAGTAAGATTATTTTGACAATGATAGTGTTTTGTTCCTGTATGTGTTGTATCCTCTATTATCTGTCTCCTTCTCTCTCTCCACATGAGCGGAGATCAGGTGCAGCTCTGAGAGGGGCGGCGCCAGCTATAAAAGCACGCTGTTGATGGTATCCTGTGTTAGCTGTGGCTAATATTTACTTACTGCTGAATTATCAAAGGGAATGCCCTTTATCTTTTGTCCCATTTTCTCATGTTTTATGGTTAGTTATGGAGGGTAGAATTGAACGCTTTATTTATGGAACTTTATTTTTGGTTAATGTAAGAAATTTAATAGTAGGTAGCGTTAGGGATGTAACGGTATTGTAAATACCGTCATACCGCAATATAAATTTTTTTCGATATTACCGTAGTCGCATGACTCGGTAAAACTATAGGTCTTCTGAGAAAATTTGCTCAGGCGAATGAAGCGAACGGGAGGTAGCGAAAACTACAATTCCCATCAGCCCATGCTTGACCATCATCCCTTGCGGTCTGTTGTCGCTACAGATCCAGTAATGCGGAAATGGAGTGTGCTGCTAGAACTGGGGATGAAAAAGAGCTGGAAAACTCTACAGCGGGTGTTGTCGCGCGAGTTCTTATCAGCTGTGTTGTCGCGCGAGTTCTTATCAGCTGTGTTGTCGCGCGCGTACTGAATAGCGGTGTTGTCAGCACACTGTTCAGATTGATGCAGACATGAGACCTCTATCTCACTCATGGTTTGTCCTCTCAAGTGGGGGAAAGACAATGCACAACGTTACCCACTGCTGTCAACCTGGGCCAAGTCATATCTCTCTTGTCCCAGAAACCTCAGTCCCAAATGAGAGGTTTTTTTCTGTTGCAGGGGACATTGTAAATACCCAGAGATACCAGCTTTTACCAGATTATATTTATATGATAATTTTCCTTTAAACCCATCTCTATCTAAGTGAGTGAGTGATTAAATGTTGAATGTGATGAGTTTTCAACAATACTAAATTGAAACTTTATTTTTTTACATGGTTTAATATTTTTTTGTTATTAAAATTGAAGTTCCTGTTTTAAAGCTTACAGATAGATGGCTAATTTGTATGTCATTGACACTTTTGGCACTTTTTTGGAGTATTTTCATAAGTTTTGTTTTTTCCTGTAAATGATTCAATAAATACCGTACCGTGACATTCATACCGAGGTATTACCGAACCATGAAATTCTGATACCGTTACATCCCTAGGTAGCGTAACTTGTTTTGTTTGTTGTTTTGGCTTTTTTGTTCCCTGGTTCTCATATTGATCGATCTCATATTGAGATTGATTTGTTTAATAAATCTGTTACCTCTTTTGACAAGTTGGCCTGTGTGTGTGTGCACTTGCGTAGCGAGGTGCATTCGCTAAGTAACTATATATATATATATATATATATATATATATATATATATATATATATATATATATATATATATATATATATATATGAAGAGTTTGGTTGCAAAATGCAATAAACGCCAATTTTTGACATTTGGATTTTATTATTATTGGAAATCACTGTTCAGATGCATCTTAATCTATGTGGTATTGCTGCCATCAATAACATTTCAGAATGTACATTTTAGGCCGAATACAAAATGTATTTTTTCACAAAACGGGATATCCGCCAGACCGGTTTCTTTACAAAGTGCGATATAACAGTTATAGAACGTCCAGGATGCAACGCGAGCTCAGCATCCCCTGGGAAGAGAGTCGCCGCTGGTGAAGTGCAACAAACAAACATCTTGATAAAAGCTTTAGCAATTAATTGAACTTTTTTTTAATGAACTTTTTCTATTTCCAGCAGAAGGCTAGTCCAGGCGAGTCTGACTCTTACCGTAGACGGGGGTTTTCCCAGGCAGGATGACAATGATGAGCTGCAGTCCAGAGTAAGTGTTCTTCAGGTGTCTGAACATGGGCTCCACGCTGTCGGCCCCCTGAGCGTACTTACAGAAACACGGCTGACCCTGAATCGGCATCCCAGCATCCTTTGAGATCTTGCGCAGCTGGTCGGTGAAGTTCCTAAGAAAGAGATCGTCACTAATGTTACTGCTTGCAAAAGTGTGAGCAAAAGTGGCCCTTCTAAAAGTAGTTACTCAAGAGTAGCGAGTATTACATTGTTAAAATTAGTCCACCTTATACTCTGACGATTATTACTGTGATTTAATTTTCCTAAAGAGGACCTATCATGTAAAAATCACTTTCATAAAGGGTTTAAACACATCGTGTGGTTACAGTATGTGAAAATAACAAGCCTAAATTGGTAAAAATAAATGAATTTTTTTTTTTTTATAATTACACTGGTGAAGCAGGGACACAGTAGCTGTCGCCTCACAGCAAGAAGGTCGCTGGTTCGAGCCTCGGCTCAGTTGGCGTTTCTGTGTGGAGTTTGCATGTTCTCCTTGTATTCGCATGGGTTTCCTCCGGTTTCCCCCACAGTCCAAAGACATGCGGTACAGGTGAATTTGGTACTGTATGAGTGTGTGTGTGAATGAGTGTGTGAATGTTTCCCAGAGATGGGTTGCGGCTGGAAGGGCATCCGCTGCATAAAAAACTTGCTGGATAAGTTGGTGGTTCATTCCGCTGTGGCGATCCCGGATTAATAAAGGGACTAAGCCGACAATAAAATGAATGAATGAATATAATCACACTTGATTAAACACTTTGACATTCTCCCTTTGTACGTGTCATCAGAGAGGGAAAGCCCCGCCCACTAGTGACCATCTGTCCCACATTAGCATAAACTGCCCTAAATGGGAAGCCGCAACCTGCGATTAGAGTTTTGAATATGCCGCTATGCTGATGCAAAGGCGTTTGTAGCTCAGCCCTCTTTTGAAAAAAAGCGGGGGGCAAAATATCATTTAAATTTAAAGGAACAGTCACCAAAACAGTAACATTTGGATCAAAGCCTAAAAAGGGCAGTTTCAGAAAGTTGGTTTGTGAGTTATTTGAGCTGAAACTTCACACACACACACGCACGCACGCACGCACACACGCACACACATGTTTGTTTTTGTGAAAAGTGGGGACATTACATAGGCTTCCATTCATTTTATACTGTCCAAACCGTATAGTATATTGCCTTCACCCCACTCCACGCCTAAACCCAACCATCACAGGAGACTGTGTGCAGCTTTACTCTGATTAAACTCATCCTGTAGGATTTATAAGCATTTTGAGAAATGAGGACAACACCAATGTCCTCATATTTCACCTCCTTTTTGTAATACCCGTGTCATACCCATGTCATTATACAGATTTGTGTCCTGATATGTCATAAAAACACACACACACTGTAGGGACATCAGAGACTTGTTTTACATCTTGTAAAGAGTGGCATAATATGTCCCCTTCTAAAGCCTGGTTTATACTTCTGCATCAAGTGATCGGCGTGAACCACAGCATATGCAACGCGTGTAGCTGTGCATTCATTTACATTTACATTTAGTCATTTAGCAGACGCTTTTATCCAAAGCGACTTACAAATGAGGACAAGGAAGCAATTTACACAACTAAGAGCAACAATGAATAAGTACTAAAGGCAAGTCATTCATACTTCTGCGCTTCATACTCTCTGTTGCTCTGCAACAACACTTCCGAAACACTAGCTGGCAGTAGGTGTTTATGTTCCTCTGTGTCGAGTTTCTTCGATGGTGTTTTGTTTTTTCTGAATGCTCCATTGATGTACAAGTGACTCAAACTCGCTCATTTTGAGGCAGGAACCGGCGGACATGCAACAACTTTAACCATAAGGTAAACACAAAGCAACGGTCTTCCTCCAGAGCTCCTTGTAAACAGTCGACACTTGTAAACAGACTCACGTGGCTCTCGGTCCCGCCCACACTCGTAAGCGATTTCAAGCCAACCAATCACAGAGCTTGCGCTACACATCGTTGCAACGTAGTTACATTTTCTGAGAGGTGCGCGTCAGCGATGGCGATGTCCACGGTGAGAGCTATGTGTCCATGCGTAGGCTGTGCCGTAGCATACGTGTGCGCTTGATGCAAAAGTATAAATCAGCCTTAAGTCTGTGTCTAAGTGTAAATTTAATTATTTGGCATTGACTATACATTTAAATAGACTAAGCTGACAGAAAGCAGGCTGATGTTTTTAAATTCGGAGCAAAATTGATGAAACATAATAGGCAAAAATCCAGCTGTCTCCCTACATCAGGGGTGTCCAAACTCGGTCCTAAAGGGCTAGTGTCCTGCTGAGTTTAGCTCCAACTTGCTTCAACACACCTGCCAGGAAGTTTCTAGAGCTGTTTTAACAACGGCGCCAGTGCACTCAACACACACCAGCTGTAGGTGGAGTGGAGAGTGATAAGGCCAATGCGGTGGAAGGGGATGAGTGGAAGGCCATTATTGGTACTGGCTAATGAACAGAATTTGGTTAGGACACCAAGATTACACCCTTAATTCCCATGGGATTTTATTGACCACAGAGAGTCAGGACCTCGGTTTAACTTCTCATCCAAAAGACGGCCCCACTGACAGTGTAGTGTCCCTTTCACTATACTGGGGCATTATGATTCACACAGACTGCAGGGTGAACGCCCCCTGCTGGCTTCTCTTATACCACTTCAAACAGAAACCTAGCTTTCCCATGTTGTCTCCAATTCAGGTAGACTAGGCTCAGCCCTGCTTCAGTGAGTAACCGGTCATGAGCTGCAGGGTGATTTGACTGTGGCAAACAGGTCACGACTTCAGCATCATTCCCACCACAGGACAATACTCTGCCTCTTTTCTCACTTTTGCACACTTGTTATGTCTGAGAAAATGTAATTAAGTCGCTCAGCTGTCAGAACATAGCAAACATAGTAAGTGTATTTATGCCTGCATGCAATTTGCTGTTCTACACTATAGAACCACATATAAAAGCCAGAAACATTTTCCTAAAGCGTTAAAGGGCCATGACACCCCCCACTTTCAGTTAAAGTCTACTTCAGAATTTTTTCAAAAGATGCATGATTAATGGGCGTGGAGCTCCGCAAGTATAGGGCAGGAGTGGGCGTGGCCAGCAGGGGAGAAGGGGAGCGAATAACTGCTGTTGACAGTTAGCTCACAAAATGAGACACAAACCGTGAGGAGACGCATGAGTTTATAGTTCACAAAGTTAAAATGCAACGAAATAAATAGTGATTTAATGCCCTGCTACATTTGTTAGTCGTAATTTCATATACACATAACCACAATTTACATCATTATAAAGATAAGTGTGTTAATATAAACACTATAAAAGAGGAATCTCAATAGATCCCCAAGACTAAATTATAGATCTGAATGCAGACTCGTGCAGCAGGTCTCCTGACCTGCCTATTTTAACCATTAGCCCTGTTGGTAATCTGGAGGATTTAGGCAAAGATAGCAGCACGACGATGTGTCTAAATGTGAACTAACTCCTGATAAAAGTCAACATCCGCCATTCTTCAATTCTCGTACTGCTCTCCCGACAAAAATGCTTGCAGCACACACACAGCTTTGCTGTATGATCGACCCTGACAAGATCGCGGGGGGAAAACATGCAACAAACCCCGTGGATCATGGAAAGAAACACATACGAGCCTTCATGAACGGCTACTGCGTGCCGTAGGTGGGTTCGTGTCTCACAGCTTGCTTGAAGCTGGCAGGTCTGTCTTGCCTTCGGTAAGCACGCGCTCTCATGAATAATTAAGCAGCCGGCTCTACTCATTGGATAAGAAAACTCTGCTATGAATAATAATGAGAAACCGACGCGTCATCATTGCACTTGCAGTACTGCGCTACGTCGTCCATTTTGATCCCGCCCCACAAATCATTTTAAACCTGGAAGCAGAAATTAGCTGACAAAAGCTCAAAACTTTCCAGTTTTCCCCACAATTAAAGCTGACAGGTGCTAACATCGTCTTAACTGATGCTCAACACACACAAATCTGTTAATATATAAAAAAAAAGTTCTCCAGGGTGTCCTGAACCTTTAATGGTGCCATCTGATGATCCATTAAAAGGGAAAAACACCAACAATGAAGAATGCATGATTATATGCTGTCATGGTTTGCATTTAAACAATGGGAGTCAATGGGGCAAAAACAGCCACCAACAAAACGAAAGGGGAGTCAATTTGAAGAGCACACAAGGGTTAACATGCATCACTGTGGGTTTTTGCATGGTGGGAAAGACAGTTCATAAAAATACCTGTGTACATGTGGACATGGACTGAAATACTGTGTTTTGGTGTGTGTTATTCAGCATTGTGTGCGAGTCTTCCTTACTTGAGCACCTCTTCCCGACACTGTTTCTGCGGAGCGAAGCAAGCAATGGCCCAAACCTTGATCTCGATGCCATTATAGAACTGTTTTCCCCTCATGTCCCACACACCCTGGTTTGGAGTCGCGATGGCACGATTCTGTTCACCAACAAGGAAAGAGAGAATTTAGTGAGAGAACTTAAAGGGAGAATTCAGCAAGCTCACTCTGAAGGTGATGATGATGATGATGATGATAATTGTTATGATGATGATGATGCACCGCTGCAAGTGTTTACGCTGCATGTCAACATTAATGCATTGGCCAGATACTTCAATGAAAAGTGCAAGAGTTTAAGAAGATGGCATGGTGGCTCAGTGGTTAGCACTGTAGCCTCAAAGCAAGAAGGTTGCTGGTTCGAGTCCCGGCTGGGTCAGTTGGCATTTCTGTGTGGAGTTTGCATGTTCTTCCTGTGTTGGCGTGGGTTTCCTCAGGGTGCTCCAGGTACCCCCACAGTCCAAACACATGCGCTATAGGGGAATTGAATAATCTAAATTGGCCGTAGTGTATGAGTGTGAATGAGTGTGTATGGGTGTTTCCCAGTACTGGGTTGTAGGAGTTTAAGATTTTTTATTTTTCTTGCTTGGATGAGGACTTGTGAAGCTGCGCATCGATGGATTTGCTCTTCGCTGTTTGGACTTTCAGCCGTAAAATTTAAACCTGAACTGAACTAAACTGTTTAACTCTAAAATCTGGACTTTACTGGAACTTCACTGTGAAGCTGCTTTGACACAATCTATATCATCAAAAGCTATAAAAATAAAAATGAATTGAATTAAATAATTAACCTAGTTAAGCCTTTAAATTTCACTTTAAGCATACTAGTGTCTTATAAAATTACTCGAAAAATATGTACTGAGATCATTCCATTTCTGAATTCATCTTTAATTCTGTAGCACTTTTTACCATGTAGATTGTGTCAAAGCAGCTTAACACAGATGAAGAAGTGAGGAAATTTTTTTACAGTATGTCTGATAATATTTTTTCTTCTGGAGAAAGTCTTATTTGTTTTATTCTGGCTAGAATAAAAGCAGTTTTTACATTTTTTAAAAGCTATTTAAGGTCAATATTATAAGCCCCTTAAAACTATATATTTTTCTGATAGTCTACAGAACAAACCATCGTTATATAATAACTTGCCTTATTACCCTAACCTGCTTAGTTAACCTAATTAACCTAGTTAAGCCTTTAAATGTCACTTTAAGCTGTATTGAAGTGTCTTGAAGAATATCTAGTCAAATATTATTTACTGTCATCATGACAAAGATAAAATAAACCAGTTATTAGAAATGAGTTATTAAAACTATTATGATTAGAAATTAATTGAAAGAAATCTGCTCTCCGTTAAACAGAAATTGGGGAATAAAATGTACAGGGGGGCTAATAATTCAGGGGGGCTAATAATTCGGACTTAAACTGTATATTTTCTAATAGTTCTTACCCGACCGCCATACTGCAGGATTGGGGCTGGAAGGACTCTGCCGGTCACCTCCGTCATGTCGTCCTTCACCTTAATCCCAAACTCTTGAATGTAAGGATCCAGATTAAAGTTAGCGTTCTTCATCTGAGAGGAAAAACAGAAATGCAAACGATTGAATAAACAGCATTTTGTTTTTATTTGCAAAATGTTAAGTAGAAGTAACTAAAACAGGACATTCAGCGATGACCAGAAAGTGTTGTCAGGGAATAATTGTACATTAGTTTTTGTTTTTTTGTACGAGATAATGGTTTTGTTTTTTAAAACATTGCATAAACATAAAAAAATTCTATCATTTTATATAAATATTGTGAATATATTTCTTGCCAAAAAAGAAAGACTATGTGAAATTATAAAACAAAAAATATATGCGAAAAAAAAAATTAATACACAAGTATTATTTATTTATTGATGCAAACATGTATATAAATAATTATTAAACCGTTCTGTCTGATTCTTGAATTCGATTGGCTGATAGCTCGTACAGACTCCTTTGTGTATTACTCCACCCACATACAGCAACAAGCAAAGAACACTCTACAGTTTGACAAATATTGCAGCTGTTGGACAACATAATGTACTTTTGAGGCTTTTTAATCGAGAATGTAGTTGTTTAGATTGCAACTATGCTGTTTATTTATAAGGATAGTGCCTATTTTAAATATTTATAATTTCTCAGCATCAAATTCAGTGCATCAGACGCCTGTCTGAGTAGACATGGACCGGTATAAGATTCTGACGGTATGATAACCTTGGACAACAATATCATGGTTTCGCGGTATTGTGATTATTGCTCTAAAATATATTCTTATTTTTATTTAAGTTCCCAGGTTCTGCAGGTTGCACTGTCCCGAATTTTCATTGCAAGTCTTAAGCCAATTGTAATGGTATAGTTTGGTTCAATTTGAAATTTCCCAAACGAGCGCAGAGCCCGGGGCACCAGAAAGGCATTAGAAAGTCTGCTAATTAAATAACGATCAATAATAGGTTATGACGGAAATTTTACAACCCTCTCCGTCAAAATGACGGACAATGAGAAAGTCTAACGCGACCTCTGCTCTGCTACTAGTGTGATATTGCTCATATATAAAGATGTATATCAAATAAGCCTAATAAACATAACTGTATTTTAATTTATGGGTCACCTATGGGCAAGGAATTGTCCTAAAATATTTTTTCTTCTGGAGAACGTCTTATTTGTTTTATTTCAACTAAAATAAAAGCAATTTTTTATATTTTTAAAACTACTTTAAGGTCAATATTATTAGCACCTTTAGGCTAATCTTTTTTTCAGATAGTCTATAGAACAAACCATCATTATACAATAACTTGGCTAATTACCCTAACCTGCCTAGTTAACCTAATTACCCTAGTTAAGCCTTTGAATGTCACTTTAAGCTGTATAGAAGTGTCTTGAAGAATATCTAGTCTAATATTATGTGCTGTCATCATGGCAAAGATAAAATAAGTCAGTTATTAGAAATGAGTTATTAAAACTATCATGCTTGGAAATGTGCTGAAAAAATCTGCTCTGTTAAACATAAATATTTATATAATTCTGACTTCAACTGTATATATTTATAAATATAAAGCGTCTTGTTTCCAGTGTGCACACTAGAGGTCAGCACTCACCAGTCTGCTGATCTCCTCCTGTCGGTCTGGTGCGGAGCGCGCCGTGGCTTTGATCATGGTGGACGTCTGATTATCTGTCAGTTTCTTGATGCACCGCTGCCCTGCTACAATATTGCAAACCTAAAAGGATGCACATAGAAGACACAAAGTTATCATTTAAAACGTTCATAATCACAATATTTTTAATATCATGTGTATATGTTTATGTGTACATGTGTGTATGTGTGAGTGTATATATGTTTATGTGTGTATGAGTGTGCATATATGTGTGTGTACATGTGTGTGCGTGTGTGTGTATATGTATGTGTGTTTGTATGTATGAATGTATGTATGTATATATATTTACACACACATACACACACACACACACATATGTGTGTGTGTGTGTGAGTGTGTGTGTGTGTGTATTTGTTTGTATACGTGTGTGTGTGCTCGCGCATATGTATGCATGCATATGTTTGTGTGTATATATATCTTTGTGTGTGTGCGTGTGAGTATGTATGCGTGTATGTGTGTTTGTGTATATATACGTGTGTTTGTGTTTATACATATATAAGTGTGTGTGTGTGTTTGTATGTGTGTGTGTTTATGTGAGTGTATTTGTGTATGTGTGTATATGTGTGTGTGTGTGTGTGTATACTTATGCATGTGTGTATGTATGTGTGTATATTTGTGTTTACGTATGCGTGTGTATGTGTGTATATTTGTGTATACGTATGTCCGTGTGTGTGTATATTTGTGTATATGTATGTGTTTGTTTGTGTGTGTATGTGTTTATGTATGTATATTTGCGAATATGTGTGTATACGCATGTGTACAGTATGTGTGTATATTTGTGTATATGTATGCATGTGTATATGTGTGTACGCGTGTATATGTCCAGCATGTGTGTATGTGTATTTTTGTGTATATGTATGTGTGTGTCTGTGTGTGTGTGTTTGTGTATATGTATGTACAGTATGTGTTTTTATGTGCGCGTGTGTATATTTGTGTGTGTGTGTATATATATATATATATATATATATATATATATATATGTGTGTGTGTGTGTGTTCGTGTGTGTGTGTGTGTGTGTGTGTGTGTGTGTATGACAGACTCACCTCCAGAGGCAGGTATGTGTGTTTCTGCTCCTGTCCCACCTGTAGACAGGGCAGGTGAGGGTACTTGAGCTGCAGGTTGTACTTCTGCTTGAAATATTGAGCTACTGTGCATTCTACCGTCTGTCCGCTCTCCAGCTGTAGAGGAAACCTGGAGGAAACATTCACAACATCTTTATTTACTCATCTCATTTCAGTCTGCATGCATCAGTATTACACCACGGTGATCTTGCACTGACTTCTGGACCACTTTGCTGATGTTGCAGAGTAAAACTGATTATCAGTTTCTCCAGGATTTTGTAAGATTTTGTATTAAAATGTGCATAAATCGGGTTGGAAGGGAAGCAACGATGTACAGCCATTTTCAGATCTCTCCAGAGATGTTCAATAGGATTTAGGTCTGGGCTCTGGCTGGGCCACTCAAGGACAGTCACCGAGTTGTTGTGAAGCCACTCCATTGATATTTTGGCCGTGTGCTTTGGGTCGTTGTCCTGCTGGAAGATGAACCGTCGCCGCAGTCTGAGGTCAAGAGCACTCTGAAGCAGGTTTTCATTCAGGATGTGTCTGTACATCGCTGCATTCATCTTTCCCTCTATCCTGACTAATCTTCCAGTTCCTGCTGCTGAAAAACATCCCCACAGCATGATGCTGCCATCACCATGCTTCACTGTAGGGATGGTATTAGCATGCTAATGAGCGCTGCCTGGCTTTCTCCAAACGTAACGCCTGGCATTCACTCCAAAGAGTTCAATTTGAGTCTCATCAGAGCAGAGAATTTAGTTTCTGATGGTCTGAGAGTCCTTCAGATGCCTTTTGGCAAACTCCAGGTGGGGAGTGGCTTCCGTCTGGCCACTCTACCATACAGGCCTGATTGGTGGATTGCTGCACAGATGGTTGTCCTTCTGTAAGGTTCTCCTCTCTCCACAGAAGAACGCTGGAGCTCAGACAGAGTGACCATCGGGTTATTGATCACCTCCCTGATTAAAGCCCTTCTCCCTCGATCACTCAGCTTAGATGGCCGGCCAGCTCTAGGAAGAGTCCTGGTGGTTCCAAACATCTTCCACTTACGGATGATGGAGGCCGCTGTGCTCACTGGAACTTTCAGAGCAGCAGAAATGTTTCTGTAACCTTCCCCAGCCTTGTGGCAATCCTGTCTCGGAGACCTACAGACAGTTCCTTTGTCTTCATGCTTGGTTTGTGCTTTGACATGCACTGCCAACCCTGGGCCCTTATATAGACAGGTGTACGCCTTTTCACATCATGTCTTCAACTTAATTGACCACATGTAAACTCCATTGCAGCTGCTGAAACATCTCAACAGTGGTCAGTGGAAACAATGTATCTGAGCTGAATTTACAGCTTCACGGCAAAGACTGTGAAAACTGATGTACATGTGATTTATCAGCTTTTTTATTTTTAATAAATTTGCAACAATTTTGGAATAAGGCTGCAACATAAAGAAAAGAAGCTATTAATACTTTTCGGATTCACTTTATTAGATATATTACGCACTATTTCAAAGTCACCACTTTTGGTCAGTCATACTGCCCTTCAAATGCAACTTCGGGTGAATGGTCGTCTAAAATTGTAGTGCATCACTATATAAACTATCAGAGGCTGACTTTAGATTAATTACTAATTTAAACACTATGAAAAATGGAGTATGTCAATTGGGAAATGTCATGAAATTAAACCATTATACTGACGTTTGGTGACTAGCAGGACGCCGTGTGACGTTACAGACCCGGTACTTCCTTTTCATTTGACCACAGTGCGTAACCTCCACCTTCAGGCCTGAAACCAGAACAACACATAAGACATGACATGTTAAGCAGTGCTGTGAATCTAATGCTGCTTTTAAAGCCACTACAGACACAAAGCTAGATCATTTTCATTAGAAAACTAAAAATCTGCAAGTGTCTGGTTTTATTCTACCGTGTCTGTTAACAGTGTCTATTGTTTTTGTCATGCTGCTCTTGATCTCGCAGCACCATTCTAGCAATTAAACAGCTTTAAGAAACTCTCCACTTTTTCTGGTAATACGCTCATAGAAAACAGGCTAGAGTTAAACAGTTGAGTTTATAGTTTCTGAATCCGGTCTTCAGGTCTAGTGGGAGCACTTTTAGCTTAGCTTAGATCATTGAATTGAATTGGGCCATTAGCATCTCGCTCAAAAATGATCAGAGAGTTTATTATCTTTTATTGAAAGGTACATGGTGTAC
Source organism: Danio rerio (assembly GCF_049306965.1). Taxonomy (NCBI): domain Eukaryota; kingdom Metazoa; phylum Chordata; class Actinopteri; order Cypriniformes; family Danionidae; genus Danio; species Danio rerio. The sequence continues at coordinate 55,710,756 of NC_133191.1, forward strand.
TAAAACTGACAGAAAATGAAAAGTTTAAATGCTATTTTCATGGTACGGCAGCAAAGTTCCTTAATTATTACACCAGATTGAGAGAATGGTTGCTAGTCATAGTGTGGAAGATGGCAAAGTTTCCAGATGTATGTATAATGTGTGTGTATTCGTGTGTGTATGTATATTTATGCGTGTGCATACGTTTGTTTATGTGTGTATTTGTGCATGTGTATACACGTGTATACATGTCTGTTCATGTGTATAATTGTGTATATGTATGTGTGTGTGCACATATTTGTGTATATGTATGCGTGTGTATGATTGTGAATATGTATGCGTGTATATTTGTGTATATGTGTGCGTGTATATGAAGGCATATTTGTGTATATGTATGCCTGTGTATGTGTGCATATTTGTGTATATGTATGCGTGTAGGATTGTGTATATGTATGCGCGTATATTTGTGTATATGTCTGCGTGTGTATGTGAGCATATTTGTGTATATGTATGTGTGTGTATGATTGTGTATATGTTTGCATGTGTATATATTTGTGTACATGTATGCGTGTGTATGATTGTGTATATGTATGCGTGTATAATTGTGTATATGTATGCTTGTGTATATTTGTGTACATGTATGCCTGTGTATAATTATGTATGCATATTTTTGTATATGTCTGCGTGTGTATGTGTGCATATTTGTGTATATGTATGCGTTTCTACGTGTGTACATTTGTGTACACTGTATGTATGCATGTGTATATGTATGCGTGTGTTTGAGTGTATAATTGTGTATATGTATGCGTGTGTATGAGTGTATAATTGTGTATGTGTAGGCGTGTGTCTGTATATTTGTGTATATGTATGTGTCTGTATATTTGTGTATATGTATGCATGTATAATTGTGTATATGTATGCATGTGTATGTTTGTGTATATGTATGCATGTGTGTATATGTGTGTGTGTATATGTGTGCATATTTGTCTATATGTATGCCTGTGTATGTGTGCATGTTTGTGTATATGTATGCGTGTGTATGCGTGTATGATTGTGTATATGTATGCGCGTATATTTGTGTATATGTCTGCGTGTGTATGTGAGCATATTTGTGTATATGTATGCGTGTGTATGATTGTGTATATGTTTGCATGTGTATATATTTGTGTACATGTATGCGTGTGCATGATTGTGTATATGTATGCGTGTATAATTGTGTATATGTATGCTTGTGTATATTTGTGTACATGTATGCCTGTGTATATGTATGTGTGCATATTTTTGTATATGTCTGCGTGTGTATGTGTGCATATTTGTGTATATGTATGCGTGTCTACGTGTGTACATTTGTGTACACTGTATGTATGCATGTGTATATGTATGCGTGTGTATGAGTGTATAATTGTGTATATGTATGCGTGTGTATGAGTGTATAATTGTGTATATGTAGGCGTGTGTCTGTATATTTGTGTATATGTATGTCTGTGTATATTTGTGTATATGTATGCATGTACAATTGTGTATATGTATGCATGTGTATGTTTGTGTACATGTATGCGTGTGTGTATGTGTGTATATTTGTGTATATGTATGCGTGTGTATATTTGTGTATATGTATGCGTGTGTATACGTGTATATTGGTGTATATGTATGCGTGTATACACGTGTATACATGTCTGTTCATGTGTATAATTGTGTATATGTATGCGTGTGTGTGCATATATTTGTGTATATGTATGCGTGTGTATGTGTGTATGCTTGTGAATATGTATGCGTGTATATTTGTGTATATGTGTGCGTGTATATGTAGGCATATTTGTGTATATGTATGCCTGTGTATGTGTGCATATTTGTGTATATGTATGCGTGTAGGCTTGTGTATATGTATGCGCGTATATTTGTGTATATGTCTGCGTGTGTATGTGAGCATATTTGTGTATATGTATGCGTGTGTATGATTGTGTATATGTTTGCATGTGTATATATTTGTGTACATGTATGCGTGTGTATGATTGTGTATATGTATGCGTGTATAATTGTGTATATGTATGCTTGTGTATATTTGTGTACATGTATGCCGGTGAATATGTATGTGTGCATATTTTTGAATATGTCTGCGTGTGTATGTGTGCATATTTGTGTATATGTATGCGTGTCTACGTGTGTACATTTGTGTACACTGTATGTATGCATGTGTATATGTATGCGTGTGTATGAGTGTATAATTGTGTATATGTATGCATGTGTATGAGTGTATAATTGTGTATATGTAGGCGTGTGTCTGTATATTTGTGTATATGTATTTGTGTGTATATTTGTGTGTATGTATGCATGTATAATTGTGTATATGTATGCATGTGTATGTTTGTGTACATGTATGCGTGTGTATATTTGTGTATATGTATGCGTGTGTATACGTGTATATTTGTGTATATGTATGCGTGTGTATGCGTGTATATATTTGTGTATTTGTATGCGTGTGTATATTTGTGTATATGTATGCGTTTGTTTATGTGTATATGTATGCGTGTGTATGTGTGTAAATTTTTGTGAATGTATGCGTGTGTATATGTGTGTATATTTGTGTATATGTATGCGTGTCTACGTGTGTACATTTGTGTACACTGTATGTATGCATGTGTATATGTATGCGTGTGTATGAGTGTATAATTGTGTATATGTATGCATGTGTATATGTATGCGTGTGTATGAGTGTATAATTGTGTATATGTAGGCGTGTGTCTGTATATTTGTGTATATGTATGTGTGTGTATATTTGTGTATATGTATGCATGTATAATTGTGTATATGTATGCATGTGTATGTTTGTGTATATGTATGCGTGTGTGTATGTGTGTATATTTGTGTATATGTATGATTGTGTATATTTGTGTATATGTATGCGTGTATATATTTGTGTATTTGTATGCGTGTGTGTGTATATTTGTTTATATGTATGCGTTTGTTTATGTGTATATGTATGCGTGTGTATTTTTGTGTATATGTGTGTATATTTGTGTATATGTATGCGTGTCTACATGTGTACATTTGTGTACATGTACTAATGGTCTAATCTGATTCAATGATCTATGCTAAGCTAAAAGTGCTCCTGCCAGACCTGAAGATCGTCTGAATGCATTCAGAAATTAGAAAACTCAACTGTTTAACTCTAAAGTAGATGAGTCCTATGCTAAGCTAAAAGCTTTAAGTAGTATAATGAGCCTATTAATATTGATTTTCGTGTGACGTCACACTATTAGGGAATTGCCCCCCTGGCAGGCAAAACATTTATATCTCCCGCTGACTGCAAAGTCATGGGCTGAATAATTTATCTTTTTTAGCCCCAAAAAAACTGATAATTGTTGTGCAATAATATATAGCATTACTAACCGACAAAAGATACGCCTGGGCTGTGCTTCTGCAGAATTCCTTCAGAGAAAGAACAGCCAGAAAGGAGAAATTTATGGATTTGTGCCTAATGGTAGCATCATTGACCCACAACAATCTGTGGTACATGAAACTGTCAGTACGTTTGTATGCTTGTTATACAGTTTCTATTCTAATTTGCAAGATAAGAGCAATTAAAGTACATCCCTGAATCAGAAAAAGTTGGGACAATATGAAAAAATGCAAATAACAAAAAGAAGGTAGTGATTTCTACATTTACTTTGACTTGTATTTCATTGCAGACAATACAACAAACATTATTTATATTATATAATAAATACGTATGTTTCGCAGGATTGGGTTGGAGCTGAAAGGGCATCCGCTGCGTAAAACATATTCATTCATTCCGCTGTGGCGACCCCAGAAAGGGACTAAGTCTAAAAAAATGAATGAATGAATAAATATATATTGCAATTTTGGTTCTTGTAACACATTTCAAAGAAAAGTTAGAACAGTAAAGCACTTTCAGGGCTCAACAATAAGGACTGCCTGATGGCCCGGAGCCAGCTTGAGAGACGCTCGGGACAGTAGACAAGATCGTTACTGGCCCGATTGGGCGAGTTCTGCCTTGTCACTAAAGTTTATTTTGCCTTGTGTAGAATTGAGAAACAGTTTGTGCTTTTAAGTGTTTAAATGTACCTTCTCCGTGATGTCGTAAACACCATATTGTTTTTAAGTTCCTCTTATTTGATTGGATGTTGTGAGCATGTTATTTTTGTCTGTAACTTGGTAACAACCAGTACAGCGAAGAGACAGCAACATGGTGGCAACATCAAATTATGAGGTTTATGTCTTGGAAGCAGGCATTTATATGGGTACAACACGTTGAAAAAAAAGAAACGGGGTTTAGCAGAGTTTGGCAAAGCCGTTTATTAAATCCTTTAGAACTCAATAAAATACCAGCATGTTTTCCATACTGCACTTTTTGTTTCCATAACACTTTGAATTAATTATTAATGAATACATTAAAAACATGAACTTCTAAATTCACAGACGGTGCTTTACTTAAAAAATGTGGCTGAGAAATAGCTATTAACTTGTTTTTGTTTTTTTGTTCTTTGAAAAATTTGTGAAAATTTTGGCAGGGCAAGTCAAAATCTGAACCACTGGCCCGACTGGGCAAAAAAATCCTTAGCGTTAAGCCCTGACTTTGTAATGTCGCCATTCCTTTTCACAACACTTTAAAGACGTTTAGGGACTAAAGACACCAAATGATGAAGGGTTTCAAGTGTTATTGTGTCCCATTCTTCCTGCAAACAAGTCTTAGGCCGTACTCACACTAGGTACAGTTGCCTCGAACCGGGCCAAAGCACGCTTGTCCCCCCTCCCGTCTCCCCCGACGGCCCGTACTCACACCACAAACGGGCCTTGGCACGCTTACGTCATCGATGCTGCACTGTTCAGTGAGAAGCGCTCTCTCACTCAGCAGCACAGTGGAGATTTCTCTAGTTATATCGTTTCAGTCGTTTGTTATGCAGTGACATGCAGTCAAATATTTCGCTAAACAGTCCTTAGGGATGCAGGGACACGCAGTCAGACATTTCACTAAACCGATCCGCCACTTTTGGCGCTCATAAACAATCATAAAGCCCTCGTGCTGCAGGAATGAGGAGGTCTGCTGAAGCCACGCAGCTGTCGTGCAGTTAGGAATTCTCGTCTTTAATAAACTACGGCAGTTTGCGATCACTGAACAGTAAGATTGATTAATAAATCCATATGAAACAGCCCCTTAAAAGTCACGTCTCGCTTTCAGTTTCGGGCTTTAGCGTGTTTTGCACTCACACACAAGCGTACCGTGCCAAAGCCCAAGTAAACTGCGCTCAGGCACACCTCTTCCAACCGGGCCAGGGCCGGCCAAGTGAACCGTGCTTGAGCCCGATTCAGTGCACTCACACTTCTCAAACGATCCGGGAAATGGGCCTGGGCACGGTACGGATGGCATAGTGTGAGTAGGCCCTTAAGGTGGGCAACAGTACGGGGTCTTCATGGTCATTTTTTGCACTTCAAACTGCGTCACACATTCTCTATTAAAGACAGGTCAGGACTGCAGGCAGGCCAGTCAAGTACCTGTATACTCTTCCTCCACAGCCAGGACTTTGACTTTGTGTCCAGAATGTGGTTTTACATGGTCTTGTTGAAATATGCATGGGTGTCCCTGAAAAAAGAAGGCAGCATACCGTGCTCCAATGGTGCCATCACAGAAATGCAAGTTACCTTTGCCTAAGGCACTCGACACAACCCTATACCATGACAGACCTTGACTTTTGGAGTTGTTGCTGGTAACAGTCTGGATGATCCATTTCTTCTTTGGTCCTGAGCACATGGCATCCATTTCTCTCTCTCTCAAAAAAAATACCTGAAATACTGATACATCTGACCACAGCACACGTTTCCACTGTGTGATAGTCCATCCCAGATGCCTCCGAGCCCAGGGAAGTCGACAGTACTTCTGGACACTGTTAACATAGGGCTTCCTTTTGGCACAGTACAGTTTTAACTGCAATCTGGGAATGTAACTACGTATTGTGGTACTTGACAAAGCTTTGCTGCAGTAGTCCTGAGCCCATGTGGTGATATGGCCTATAGATGAATGAGGATTCTTGATGTAGTGTCGCCTGAGGAATCGGAGATCAGAGTTGTTCAGAGTTGTTCAGTCTTGTCATTTTTGGACCAATATTCCTTGAGATTCCTTAAATCTTTTAATTATATTATGCACTGTTAAAGTTCAAATATCCAAATGTCTTCTCATCTTTCTTTGAGGAACATTGTTTGTTTTTACAAATTTCAATTATTTTCTCACGTATTTGTTGGCTAACTGGCGATCCTCGGCCCATCTTTGCTCCTAAAGGACTAGACCTTTGTTGGATGCTGCTTTTATCCCAAATCATAATTACAATCACCTGTTGACATCACCTGCTTCAAATCACATCATTATTTAACCAATTCACCAGACTGCTAGCCCTAAACTGCTCCTGTTCCAACTGTCTTTGGAATGTGTCTGAATGACAGACCTGCAAAATGAAATGAAGTTGACCAGACAAAACATGAAATATTTTGTGTTCATTCTCTGCAATGAAATACAAGTCAAAGTCAATTGGGAAATCCCTCCTTTCTTTTTTATTTGCATTTTCCATGCTCCCCCAACTTTTTCTGATTTGGGGTTGCATAAACTGAAATGCAAAGACAAAGTATAAATAGCAGAAGTGAATGAGTAGATTTTCCCAACCAGCAAATATTAATCTAAGCAAAAACAAAGACACCAAACATAAATGCAGACACTTAGGCCCAATCCCAAGTCTACCCCTTAGCCCTTCCCTTTACCCCTACTCCTCGTTTTGTGCATGCACGCCAAGGGGTAGAGGTCTCCCAATTCTCTTTAGCTAGAAGGCGTAGGGCTAACGGGAAGGGGTTAATAGCCCTTCGAACGAAGAGTTTTCAGGACCACACTTGAAAGCAAGGGGTAAGAAAATTTCCAGAATACACCAGCCACAATGGCAGTATTGCTAACCCCGGAAGTAAGGAGATCCACAAAATTTGTATTTTTTGTCATTATTATGAATTTATACGACAAACAAACACGTTTAAATACATTCATAACCGCGTTTGTGTTTTACTGTCATGCTTTTAAAAAAAAACCTAAGAAAAAAAGCTTAATTTTGCGATCTATAATCCCTATTAATAACTCCTGTACAGCAGTCCCACAACATTCTGACACTCGAATACCCTGTCAGTGATGTCTAGTGGCTGTCAATTGGCATTTTACAGTGTCTGCTATAATGTTATTGTTGTTTTTGGTGTTTTTACATTGATGAATATGGCCACTGTGTAAATACACAGTACAGTTACGATCTTATTTGCCACATTAGATCGTTATGATAACATAAAATATGCCTTCAGAGATTTCCTGAAGATAAACACCAAAAAAATCACACAACTGGAATCACTACAGCAGCCGCCATCGTCTGATCTCACATGAAGCAAGAGATCGCAAGGACATATGATGACGTGTGCAGGTGCTGTAGTGCTGTCCCAATTCTTAGGGGTACATTTTGAAGCACCCTCTGTTGTAAGGGCCAAGGGGAAGGGGAAGGGGTAGAGGTACAAAAATAGAATTGGGATCGGGCCTTACAATCTATAATGCAGTCACTAATGACTAATGACGTTGAGGAATATCCACAAGATAGGTGTAAACGTCGCCAAATTGTAGCTCTGACAGGGACATGAAGGTTTTAAATGACTGGAAAACAGATGCAGGTGCAGTATATGGATCACAAGTGTCTACCATTTACAGTTTGTGATCATATCTCTGTTTATTCTGTTGATATGTGATCCTAATATTCATAATAATAATAATGCCTTACATTTATATAGCGCTTCTCTGGACATTCAAACCACTTTGCACAATTGGGGCGGGGGCGGGGGGGGGGGGGGGGGGGGGGGTCTGCTCATCCACCTCCAGTGTGCTGCATCCACTTGGATGAAGCGATGGCAGCCATATTGTGCCAGGCTGCACACAACAGACTAGGTGATCGGTGGAGAGGAGACAGATTGATGAAGCCAATTATGGTATGGGGATGGTTAGTAGGCCATGATGGACAGTGGGCAGATTTAATTAGGATATCGAAGTAACATCCCTACACTTTTTCTAAGGACGTCCTGAGATTTTTAACAACCATAGAGAGTCAGGACGTCTCATCCGAAAAACATCTCTTACTGAGTAGTATAGAGTCCCCATCACTATACTGGGGCGTTAGGACCCACACAGGCTGCAGGTTGAGCGCCCCCTCCTGGCCTCACTAACACAGGCAGAAACCTAGCTTTTCCATGTTTTCTCCCATCCAGGGACTGACCGGGCACAGCCCTGCTTAGCTTCAGTGGGCGACCATAAGAGCATTGAAGCTTGCATATGACCAGATTGTGCTGCATTTCTATGGAGATCCCAGTCTAGCTGCCATTATGGCCCCTTTTTTTTTTTTGCTCGTCAGGTCTCCACACTGGTCACATGACTGAAAACTATCAATTGTGGAGTTGTAAAATGAGCCAACGGCCTCCTAAAAGTGGAGTGGAGTACATAAACCGCGCGGCACTTTCAGCCACAGCAGTGCAGTGATTACAGTGTTCAGAATAAGACTAACATGAAAGGCCTGATCCACAACAGCTCCTCTAGGAAAGCATCAGAAATCTGGAGTGTCGTGCAGGGTCAGTGTCGTCCTGTATTAAAGAATGACATCAAGATGACTCAACCAATCTACTCTAATAAATAAACTACAAGACTAAACCATGAGCGGACCACTGAGATCATCCACTGACATCATCTCTTAACAACCGAACAGTCAGCCGCACTTTAATATGTGCAGTTACTGCCAGCGCATTACTAAGCTGTCGCTAAGGTGTTCTCAGTGGTGGTTGCTAGGGAATTTTGTTTAATTGTCAGTTTGTTACTAGGTTGTTGCTAATGTGTTTTCAGTGGTGGTTGATAGGGAATTTTGCTTAAATGTCCTTATGTTGCTAGGCAGTTGCTAAGGTGTTCTCAGTAGTGGTTGCTATGGAATTTTGTTTAATTGTCAGTATGTTGCTAGGTTGTTGCTAAGGTTTTTCAGTGGTGGTTGCTTGGGAATTTTGTTAAAATATCCTTATGTTGCTAGGCAGTTGCTAAGGTGTTCTCAGTGGTGGTTGCTATGGAATTTTGTTTAATTGTCAGAATGTTGCTAGGTTGTTGTTAAGGTGGTTTTAGGGGTGGTTGCTAGGGAATGTTGTTTAATTTTCAGTATGTTGCTAGGTTTTTGCTAAGGTGTTCTCAGTGGTGGTTGATAGAAAATTTTGTTTAGTTGTCAGTATGTTGCTAGGCAGTTGCTAAGGTGTTCTCAGTGGTGGTTGCTTGGGAATTTTGTTTAATTGTCAGTATGTTTCTAGGTTGTTGCTAGGGTGTTCTCAGTGGTGGTTGCTGGGGAATTTTGTTTAATTGTCAGTATGTTTCTAGGTTGTTGCTAGGGTGTTCTCAGTGGTGGTTGCTGGGGAATTTTGTTTAGTTGTCAGTATGTTGCTAGGTTGTTCTCAGTGGTGGTTGCTGGGGAATTTTGTTTAGTTTTCAGTATGTTGCTAGCCAGTTACTAAGGTGTTCTCAGTGGTGGTTGTAAGGGAATTGTGTATAATTGTCAGTATGTTGCTAGGCAGTTGCTAAGGTGTTCTCAGTGGGGGTTGCTTGGGAATTTTGTTTAATTGTCAGTATGTTGCTAGGCAGTTGCTAAGGTGTTCTCAGTGGTGGTTGTAAGGGAATTGTGTATAATTGTCAGTATGTTGCTAGCCAGTTACTAAGGTGTTCTCAGTGGTGGTTGTAGGGGAATTGTGTATAATTGTCAGTATGTTGCTAGGCAGTTGCTAAGGTGTTCTCAGTGGGGGTTGCTTGGGAATTTTGTTTAATTGTCAGTATGTTGCTAGGCAGTTGCTAAGGTGTTCTCAGTGGTGGTTGTAAGGGAATTGTGTATAATTGTCAGTATGTTGCTAGGCAGTTGCTAAGGTGTTCTCAGTGGGGGTTGCTTGGGAATTTTGTTTAATTGTCAGTATGTTGCTAGGCAGTTGCTAAGGTGTTCACAGTGGTGGTTGTAAGGGAATTGTGTATAATTGTCAGTATGTTGCTAGGCAGTTGCTAAGGTGTTCTCAGTGGTGGTTGTAAGGGAATTGTGTATAATTGTCAGTATGTTGCTAGGCAGTTGCTAAGGTGTTCTCAGTGGTGGTTGTAAGGGAATTGTGTATAATTGTCAGTATATTGCTAGGCAGTTGCTAAGGTGTTCTCAGTGGGGGTTGCTTGGGAATTTTGTTTAATTGTCAGTATGTTGCTAGGCAGTTGCTAAGGTGTTCTCAGTGGTGGTTGTAAGGGAATTGTGTATAATTGTCAGTATGTTGCTAGGCAGTTGCTAAGGTGTTCTCAGTGGTGGTTGCAATGTTGCTACAGTGTTGCCAGGCAGCTGCTAAGGCATTTTGGGGGAATATTATTATGCTAAGATTTTAAGATTGGTAAAGTGTTGCCAGACAGTTACTACAGTGTTCTCAGTTGTTGTTTTCATCTTGCTAAGGTGTAGCGAGGCAGCTGCAAAGGTATTTAGCGGTGTTTGCCATCTTGCTAGGGTGTTGTGAGCAGTTGCTAAGTAACCTTGGTATAAAGTTTCTAAGAGGTTTTTGCCACAGTATTTAGGTTGATTGTTTGCATGTTGCTAGGCAATTGCTTAGGTTTTCTCAGTGGTGGATGCAAGGTTCCTTGGGTGTTACTAGGCAGTTGCTAAGGTGTATTCAGTGTTGGATGCCACATTACTATGGTGTTGCTAGGCAGTTGCTAAAGTATTTCAGTGGTGGTTTCAGCGTTGCTTGGTGTGTCTGGGCAGTGGCTAAGTAATCTTGGTATAAATGTATGTTAGTTGCTAAGAGGTTCTCGGGGTGGTTGCTACAGTATTGTGGATAATTGTCTGCATGTTGATGAGGTGTTTTCAGTGGTGGATGAAAGATTCCTAGATTGTTGCTAGGCAGTTGTCAAGGTGTTCCAAATCAAGGTTGTTGGAACATTTAGCATCATTGTTACTATGTTAATGGGCAGTTGCTGAGTTTCTTCTGAACTGAGCAGAGGAGAAACCCACCTTTGATCTCCTTGGTGAACCGGACCCTCTGCGAGTCAGTTAGTGTCTTGGGCTGCTCATCAATGTTACGTATGTCCAGGACTTCACACATGAACTCAATGACAGGCTGAGCTTTATAAAAGGCTGTTGCAGATACTGAGAAGAACACAGGTGGAGATGTTTGTTGCATATATCCAGAATATGGACATTTCTTGACAGGAGTAAGAAACTGAGAGTAAAGTGGTGATGTCATACCATCAATGTTGAGCATCATCTTCCACATGGCTGGTCGAACGGACTGATGGAAGCCGAACCACACCTCTCTGCCGCCACCTAGAGGATGGTAGTAACCTTCAGGAGGCGAGAAGAAGGAGCGGCCCACTGGAGTGTACCTGCAGAGGGAAGAGTAAAGCAAAAACATAATATTTAGGTCAGTATCTTGGGGTAAATCCATTTTGATTTGACAGTTGATATCAAGCTAATATATTAAACACAACGACCAGCCGACTGGTTTAAAGCAGTGGTCCCCAACCCTTTTATCACCACGGACTGGTCCGGTTGGTTGGGGTTTGGGGGGGGTTGGGGGTTGTAGGTTGCTAGGCGACTATCAAACTTTTTCTCAGAGAATGACAAGCTGACAAAACATTGCTGTCACTCTGAAACAAGTTTATTTATGGAGAAAATTAAAGCACTGCAATGTTTGGGTGTTCTGTGTTTGTCTTGGATTATTAGTCCACAGAAATGTGTATACTCCATACAAGCTGAAGCAGTCAGCTCCTGTCGCATTTAACTGGGTTCGCCTGGAAGCAAGCGTGTCACACCGCTTGTGTACACAAGCCGCACACCTCCAATGGGAACAACGAACTTGCGGAAACTCTAGAAAAGACACGATATGCCACTGACCCCTAAAAGGCCACCGTCATTTGGGATCTCAATCAGTTGATCTTGCACAAACATGGTCAATTCACCTGATTTGTTGACAAATGGCATGTGGATCCATTCGTTGGCAGTGCTTTACTGGGACTTTTCCCCTTAGAAAACTTTCCAAAGACGTGTTTCTTACTCATTTTGCTGCTTGTGGGTTAAATTTGGGCGCTCATGTGACAAATCAAAGATTTTTCAAAATAAAAGATCGTTTAAACTCAGATAATAAATAAAATGGAAATAATTAATAAATTCTTGTGCAGTCCAGTACCAATTGATCCACGGCCCTGTAATTGTGGACCACTGGTTTGAAGGATATAATATTCACTGCAATGTTCACAGCATCATCTGAATACAAGAAACGGGAAGTATGAGGGAAAAAGTGCCCAGAAACCTATTTGAGATTGTCAGAAATGTACACGGCGCCCTATACTGGATTTGTGAAAACAAAAACTGTAAGACCACATAGTCCAGGGTACATATTTGTCGGTTCTCAAAAATGTAGTCCTGGACACATATCTCCAGTCTGGGTTTTCAATATCGCATATTTTCCCAGTATCATGCAAACTTCAGGCCGGCTCACACTGTGTGACCTTTTATAATCCTGAAGGATTGTAGCATGTCAGACTGCACGAACATGGCTCCCATGTCACACTGTAAGATCTCAGCTGTCATTATGTCAGACTGAATGACAATGAAGACACGCCAAACATGGAAAAAAAACACCCCAGGAGTTTGACGTCATCCATCCGTGACACTTTGATTATCCAGTGTTCTGAAATGATTCCTCACAGCAAACGTAAATAATCTGTAGCAGCAATTTTGCACAGAGCAAGACTCAATAATAAAACCAGGAAGAAAAAAAAACTGTTTCCCCGCGGTCATTTGAATTGTCGCATGCATTGCGTCATCACATTCTGAGCTCCTATTTGTTCTTGGATTGACGCTCATCGCAGCTGTTGTCACACTGCAGGAAAGAGTCTGAAATCTTCTGGCACTGCCAGAACTTCATCGGAGGAAAAATCTGATCGCAATAGGCACTAAGCGACATGTCAAACCAACGATCAAAGGGCAGATTCCAGCCTAGAATTTCAGGAATCTTTTAGCATTTCCCAAATTTGTCTCGGATGACAGAATCTTGGCTGAAATCTCACAGTGTGAGCAGGGCTTTATTCAAAAGCACTGGGATTTATTTTTTACTGTCAATGGAGCCTTTGGACACGTTTAACGGTCATCAGCATCTTAAATCCATTTTTAATACTTAAGAGTTTTTTGACAGGGTCTCTGCAGATATCATAATGTCAAATTTAAGACCTTTTTAAGACCATTAAGTGTTAAATTTAAGACCTATATCGCAATATCAAAAACACGCAAGATGTTTAAAAGCACAAAAATGTAAAAGCAAAAAATTAGGGGTAAAATAAAGTTATTTAAATTGAACAGTACTAAAGTCAGGTTAAAATCACCATTGAACTACAGAAAAACAAACATCTGAATGCAGATTTATACTTTCACCTGGCACCGCATCGCAAAACTCATGAAACGGATTAAAGCTTTTAAACTTGACACGTTCGCCATTGAGGTATTTTTTTAAATGACTGGGGGCGGTCCAAAAAAACAGAAAGTAAAATCAGACGAATAAAAAGATAATCATTATCATTGAAGATGTTTTTGGGGGTCTCTTTTTTTTGTTGTTTTAACAAACTTTTCACTCAGGTTTTTTCAAAGTTTTACAAAAACTTTCCTCCTTTCCCATGGCTGTTGCAATTTCTGGCCAATAATTATTGGTCATTCTGGCAAGCAGAAATGTAACTGATAGAAAATAGGTAAAAACTTAATTAGGTATTATAGCCTCCTGTACTATTCACTCTTCAAATAAATCCCACTATCAATCCCATTTCATCACTAAAATAAAGTGAACTAGTGTCTGCTGTACAGTGTTTTGTAAAGTACAGTAAACTACTTCAGTTACTCTGTTGTGGTAATTCTATAGTTGCTATGGTAACACAACAAGTGTATTAAAAACAAACTACCCAGTGCTTTAGTTTTTTCACAATATAGGGTATATTTTTCTACAATTCAACACACTTTACTGTAGTAAAACTACACTGTATTTCATTTTATCAGTCCACTATTCTTAATACTACAGTATGCTGAAGCATCTCTTGAGAGCTAAAACACGAAAGGAGTCCGACTGAGCGAGAGCAGATCATTCGCACGTGAGCAGCCAGTGTTTTGAGAGCTCGCCAGCAGTTTTGTCCATGAACAAAGGAAACCGGTGCGTGAGCAGAGATTCGCTCTCTCGTATTACAGCGCTTTCGACTTATAAAACTGCACTTGCGACATTTGTCAGTGAAATAACGGCATACTCTGCCAGCCGAAATCATGTCGCGCGCACTCAAAGCGAACTTCCGCAAACACAGCGATGATGTCACATGAGTTTAATATCAGAAAGCTGATTGGCTATTGCAAGTTGACCTTTTTGTAGTTGTAATATCACAAATTACAATTGGGCTAGTGAAATAAAGAACTACAACACCCCAAAAACCGAGCAACAACAACAAAAGAATTTAAATGAGCATTAGATGTAGCGTTACATGGACATCACAAAAATAAGACCTGTGCTAAAATATTTAAGACCTAGAACAGCAAATTTTAGACTTTTTAAAGCCATAAATATTGATTTTTTTAATTTAAGACTTTTTTTAATTTAAGACCCCGCGGGGACCCTGCTTTATTTAAGCTTGTGAGCATTTACATGTGTTTCAAATGCAAAAAAATGAATAACCGCTCGTCCGAGGTGTATGTAATGGAGAGTCTATAGGGGCAGGACAGTAAAATTGAGGTCATTCTCTCTTTTTTTCTGCATCTATCAGTCTCACACTATTTGTTTTCCTTTTTCTGAAAGTCTCCATAACACCACTGGGGAGTTTTTCTTTTAATATTTCAGCATATAGGATTGCAAAAAAATGATGTGTTATATTCTCCCATTCACTGCGCTCTTAGTTTACCAACTATGATGACCGCTACTGAAAAACGCAGAAATGTGAAAAGGGTCCATATATCACCCTAATAACAACAGGGTTACCTCATGGAGGCCAAGTGTCTCATGGCCACGTCGAGAGCCTGAACGGACTCCAGCGGGACCTGCAGTCGCCCACTGACCAGCGTCTCCTGCAGGAGCCTCCAGGACACCTTCGCCAACCAGCGGATCGACACCTTAAAGATTCGATCCTTCCCCTCGCCAGGAATGGTCACCTCAAAATCAACCTGCAGCATCCAATCACATGCACACAATCAGATTACTAGAGAATCATTAGAGAATCACATCACAATCATTAGAGAATCATTAGAGAATCACATCACAATCATTAGAGAATTATTAGAGAATCACATCCCAATCATTAGAGAATCATTAGAGAATCACATCACAATCATTAGAGAATAATTATTGAATCACATCACAATCATTAGAGAATAATTATTGAATCACATCACAATCATTAGAGAATAATTATTGAATCACATCACAATCATTAGAGAATAATTATTGAATCACATCACAATCATTAGAGAATAATTATTGAATCACATCACAATCATTAGAGAATAATTATTGAATCACATCACAATCATTAGAGAATAATTATTGAATCACATCACAATCATTAGAGAATCATTAGAGAATCACATCACAATCATTAGAGAATCATTAGAGAATCACATCACAATTATTAGAGAATCAATAGAGAATTACATTAATCCTATATGAAATTATTAAGGGATGGGAATATAAAAAATTATTAGCCCCTCTTGTGTATTTGAAATATTTTTCCTGATATTTCCCAAGTGCTATTTAACAGAGAGATTTTTTAACGCATTTTGGACACGATACATTTAATTAACAACTAATTTCTAATAACTAGTTTTGTCTTTGCCATGACTTAAGATACTAGTATCATGGCAGCTTAAAGTGACATTTAAAGGCTTAACTGGGGTAATTAGTTTAACTAGGCAAATTACAGTAGGTTAATTAGCCAAGTCATTGTGTAACAGTGGTTTGTTCTGTAGACAAAAAAAAAAATTTGAATTATTTTTTAAAATTGCTAATAATATTGACTCTAAAAATTATATATGTATATTATATATAAATATAAATAAATATATATATATATATATATTTAAATAAATATATATATATATATATATATATATATATATATAAATATATATATATATATATATATATATATATATATATATATATATATATATATATATATATATATATATAAATAAATATATATAAATAAATAAAAAAAAATATATATATATATATATATATATATATATATATATATATATATATATATATATACATATATGCAACATGGCTGTATATTGGCACTGGTGGGACGCATTCATTTGCTCGAGGCCGCAGGCTGAGTGCCTTAGTGTCCTACCAGTGCTGATATACAGCCATATCGCACTGCTACTCATGTGATAATGCATTTATACAACAGTTCTACGCATAATCGTGTGTATAAAAAAGAAAATCAAACAGTCTCAAAACCTTTTTGGATGAGAAACTACTTTCTTCCGCCATTCACTCACATCTGCAGCTGACATCAGTACGGTAAAAGCCGTTACTAATTTAACCAAACGTCACTTAAGTTTGAATAATTCTGTAGTGTAATGCTTAAAGTGTTGACAAAATAGGTGATTTTACTCACATTAAGTTAATAAGGCTGAACGGCATGAAATGCCATCAGTCTACAGAGATTTCCCAGTATCTCTCTGTTGTAATCGGGATATCACAATAACTAACCCCAAAAAGGCCAAAGCAAAGCAAACACTACTAGATTACTGTTGTGTTTGAGATAAGGAACATCGCTAAACACATGCGGGCATTTCTTCTTTCTTCCTGTTTACTGTACTAGTCTGCAGAAACGAAAACAGGACACGCACTAGAAAGAGATCCCCTCTTCCTCGGGAAGCAAATACGGAAGTAACTGAAACTGCAATTTATCGTAATTCCGCTAGTCCTGCCTCCATAATAGAGCAAATTTCTATTGAGCCCACTGTTAAAACGGCCAACTACAGGAGGAAAAAAGCTGTTTACAGCCTGGTACAAAGAATGATGTTGGTTCATACAGCTAATATTACTCTTCATGACAACTGTGAGGGGGGTGATTTATTAATAACTCATCTGATTCGTTTATATTAAGTTATATTAAGTCTGCATAATAAAAGGCGTGGCCATTTGAGTGACAGCTAGATCTCTCTGGTCACAGTCACTTCACCTCAGTTGATTAGCTGCTGAACTCGGCATACTCATTGTATTTTTGTTTCGTTTCATGCAGCTTTACACAGTCAGTTGCTTTTTGGAATAATTTTTTACAATCATCAGATGATATGGCATGCCGTGTGCACTTAATTGTGCTCACAACCCATTCACGTGGCCTCCGTTTCCCAGGTGAGTGAAATTATACACTTATATATCATCTCTATAAATGTGTTTGCTTTATTTAATATAATTTATCATTAATAATTGTCTTTAGAGCTGTAAAGCACTTCAGAATCTGACACATTGATTAGCTGCAAGCTCTAAAACAGTCATCTGAAGCGTTGTCATACAGTGTTATGCCTTGCATTTACTAACACAGACTATATTTGAAGTATTTGGGAGTAATTCTCGGTTTCCTCCTGTAGAAAAACGTCATGAGAAAAATGCTTAGTGGCTCAATGTATTACAGCAGTGTTTTTAAAAGACTAAACACTTTATTGATATAGTCTACAATCAAGCACATGTGGTCAGAACACAAACGAGTCACGGTAATGAAGTATTAAGCAATTCTCCTAAAGAAAAGCCTGTCTAAGCAAAATGCTAGCAGGTGTCTGTAGCTTTGCTCATGTTCTGCTTCATTGCCAGCTCTACTGGTAGCTTCTTTTGCATTCTTCAGAAACCTATGAGAAACATCACGAATACTACGTCCATATCTTTTACAGTCTATGGTGTAGAGCAGGGGTGTCAAACTCAATTCCTGGAGGGCCGAAGCCCTGCACAGTTTAATTCAGGGGTCACCAAACTTGTTCCTGGAGGGCCGGTGTCCTGCAGATTTTAGCTCCAACCCTAATCAAACACACCTGGACAAGCTAATCAATGTCTCACTAGGTATACTTGAAACATCCAGGCAGGTGTGTTGAGGCAAGTTGGAGCTAAATCCTGCAGGGACACCAGCCCTCCAGGACAGAGATTGATGACCCCTGGTTTAGTTCCAACCCTGCTCCAACACACTTACCTGTAGGTTTCAAACAAGCCTGAAGGACTCAATTAGTTTGATCAGGTGTGTTTAATTAGGGTTGGAACTCAACTGTGCAGAGCTGCGGCCCTTTTGGAACTGAGTTTGACACCTGTGGTGTAGAGTAGGCGAGATGAACTGGGAAAGCAGGCAGTGGGGCATACCAATGTGAGAAAAGAAAGGGGGAACTCAACTGTTTCTAAATTAATTTGTTGCATTTTTTTTGTCTACTTACAAAATTATTTTAGGTATACATAAATATATTTTTCACAATACAGAATGCAAATAAATCCCTTTAATCATAACATTGTGTTTTCTAAACATAAATATTAAAATCAAAAATTTTAAATAAAAATAAAAATTTAAAATTTAAAATATTAAATTAAAAATTTAATGTCCTGTAACACAGAAAATAAAGTGAAAGATCCTAAAAGGTTTCATAGAAGAAAAAGAATCAAAACTAGCTTAAAGAAAGGGAAATGAAAGCTAATGAATTGTACAATATTCAAAATATTTTCACTGAGAAAGATTCAATTGTTTTATCAATGAAAATGACAAACTGAGCTTCTTTGTGTACCTTTTCACTGCCTATAGGTAACGCTAAAACAGTGTAGATATTCTTCTTCCCATCATACACTGGCTTTCGGTCACCGAAGAGCTGCGGCTTGAAATGCTGGACCATATATTCAACGACCTCCCTGTGGAGAAACACATTTAAACACACAACTTATTGATTATTCTCATTTGGGTTAATGTAAATAAGATCATTACTGTGTGATGATGACTACAAAATAAATAGGATTGGTTGGAGTTTTAAATCTCTTTTTTTTTCTTTAGCAAAAATGTATTCATTTTTAAAATTACCATATTTTATGCATATACTATTACCGGCCACTTAATTAGGTACACCTTACTAGTACCGGGTTGGACCCCCTTTTGCATTCAGAACTGCCTTAATCCTTCATGACTCAGATTCAAAAAGGTACTGGAAATATTCCTCAGAGATTTTGCTCCATATTGACATGAGAGCATCACACAGTTGCTGCAGATTTGTCAGCTACGCATCCATAATGCCAATCTCCCATTCAAGGTGCTCTATTGGTTTGGGAGCTGGTGACTGTGGATCTTCTTTTGTCACCAATATTGTCTGTTGGTGAGCCTGTGAGAATTGTAGCCTCAGTTTCCTGTTCTTAAGCCTCCTTTCCACTGCACACGACAAACGACAAGTGACAGACCGGAAGTCATTTTTTTGCAATGGAGAGAAGTTCGAGAGCTGCGTGGAGGTCCAATCATCTCCATATGTGGAATAATCGGATCAGAATTGAGCTGCGGATCCGTTGAAATATTTGAACTCCTGCGACTAGACCTTATGCGACTGGCCGACCGGATGTGACGTATTACAGTGTTATCCAAGCAGGTCCGTGCGTGCGAGATGAGAAATACTAGTTTATATGTTTATTTTTTGAATAAGAAAAAGTCTATATTAAAAAAAAATTAAATTCTGTTCATAAATGTAAGTATTAAAGTAATAAAAATATATATTTTTCTGTTGTCTCCGCATTCCCTCCATTATTTTTAGCCGTCTAGGAGTTTATAGTATTCATTCAACCATGGTGAACGCACAGAAAATGAAGACTCTTGCTTTTGCACTCCTTTATTTCAGTCACTGCCAGAACAGCTTCTCTCCCATGGTGCATGTCAGAAGTGAAAATTCTGTGTGACTGCCAAAAGGGGGCGTATTCCCACAGTCGTGTCCAATATCATGTGCAGTGGAAAGGCGGCTTTAGCTGACAGGAGTGGCACCCGGTGTGGTCTTCTGCTGCTGTAGCCCACCCGCCTCAAGGTTGGACATGTTGTGTGTTCAGAGATGCTCTTCCGCAGACCTCGGTTGTACCGAGTGCTTATTTGAGTTACTGTTGCCTTTCTATTAGCTAAAACCAGTCTGCTCATTCTCCTCTGACTCTAAGGCATGAAAAAGGCATTTGCGCCCACAGAACTGCCGCTCACTAGATTTTTCCTCTTTTTCACACCATTCTCTGTAAACCCTAGAGATGGTTGTTCGTGAAAATCCCAGTAGATCAGCAGTTTCTGAAATACTCAGACCAGCCCGTCTGGCACCAACAACCATGCCACGTTCAAAGTCACCTAAATCCCCTTTCTTCCTCATTCTGATGCTCGGTTTGAACTGCAGCAAATCGTCTTGACCATGTCTACATGCCTAAATGCATTGAGTTGCTGCCATGTGATTGGCTGATTAGAAATTTGCGTTAACGAGCAGTTGGACAGATGTACCTAATAAAGTGGCCGATGAGTGTATATTAAAGACAGTTTTATGGTATGATAACAACAATATTATTAAATCAAACAAAATTTATTTATAAGTTAAATGTGTATAAGAAAAATCTATAACACAAATAAAAACCAAAGCATCTGATGACCTGTAACTGACAATATTACTGTAGTGAACATGTTTTTGTGCATCACTTTCAGCTTCAGAAAGCGTGTGTGTTTTATTAGAGAGTGTGTTAAACTAATGATGTCACTTTCACACTCATCCTCGCGCTTGTACAGACGCGTCAGGATTAAACCAGGCTTAGGCTGTATTTAACAGAGTGGCAGAAGATTTAGTTGAGCTTCAAAACACTGTAAAATAAATCTTTCTCCCTTACATTTTTTCAATGAATCAAATGAACTTTTCTAGTCATCTCAACTTATATATATTTCATTTACAGTTTCATTTAATTTTGTTTAGATCTCAGTCCTTTTTTTTTTTTACTTCAGTTATGTTTATTTCTATTTAGCATTTTAGTTAAATTTTATTTCATGTAACGTTTAAATAATAAGTTTTCAATTGAATTTGTTTGGTAATCTGTAAGAATATTTTTAAAGAAATAACCTACACTTCTAAATTTCAATGTAAAATATTATATATGTGTTTTTCATACATGCATTTAGGTCCCGTAAACACCAATACAGTACATCCGGAAAGTATTCATAGCGTTTCACTTTTTCCACATTTTTTATGTTACAGCTTTATTCCAAAATGGATTAAATTAATTTATTTCCTCACCATTCTACACACAAATCCCCATAATGATAATGTGAGAAAAGAGTTTTTGAAATTGTTGCAAATTTATAAAAAAAAAATCACATGTACATCAGTATTCACAGACTTTGCCGTGAAGCTGTAAATTGAGCTCAGAAATTCTGTCTCCACTGATCATTCTTGAGATGTTTCAGCAGCTTCATTGGAGGTCACCTGTGGTCAATTCAGTTGATGACATGATCCGAAAAGGCTACACCTGTCTATATAAGCTCCCAGGGTTGACAGTGCATATCAAAGCACAAACCAAGCATGAAGACAAAGGAATTGTCTGTAGACCTCTGAGACAGGATTGTCTCAAGGCACAAGGCTGGGGAAGGTTACAGAAACATTTCTGCTGCTCTGAAAGTTCCAGTGAGCACAGCGGTCTCCATCATCCGTAAGTGGAAGATGTTTGGAACCACCAGGACTCTTCCTAGAGCTGGCCGGCCATCTAAGCTGAGTGATCGGGGGAGAAGGGCTTTAATCAGGGAGGTGATCAATAACCCGATGGTCACTCTGTCTGAGCTTGTGGCATCATATTGAAAAAGACTTGAGGCCGTAATCGCTGCCAAAGGAGCATCAACAAAGTATTCAGCAAAGACTGAGAATACTGATGTGCATGTGATTTTTTATTTTTAATAAATTTGCAACAATTTCAAAAACTGTTTTTTTAACAGACACCAAAAATGATGAGGCGTCGTGTAGCTGCATATTTACATGACCGTCATCTTCACTGTATGCATATTCATAGCAAAACCGAGCCTATAACATTACTGCCTCCCTTCATTTTCTTCGAAAAATATGAAACATACCCTCCCTTTTGCTGAATATCAGTTTAATAACCCATAACGGCCATTATAAAAGTATACAGTACAAGATTATACAATATAGAAAATAAAGGCAAGCAATCAGTCAATAAGCTAAATCAATGCACACAGGAACATTAATTAATATATTAACTTATCTGTGCGCTCAGCCAAAATGCATTACCTGGGAACAAGTAATGGATTCAAAAGACCAAACAGTCGAGACACAATGAATCAAATATCACGTTTAACAACAACAGTGAGATGAAATCCCGAGGAAGATACTGTCCGACGTGTGCTGCTCTCACCTGGGGAGCTGTGCTCAAAGCACCCACTGACTGCCTGGAGCTCAGACGTCTGCATACGCTGCAGCGCATGTCAAGGTGTGTGTGGTCACGTGATGTGCATTTTTATCAGTATAGTGTGGACAGAGATCTTATCAGAAACGATTGGTGAAACGCCAGTGTGGACGTGCATCGTTTTCATTCTAAAACACCGTTTGAAAACTAAAACGTATTAGTGTAAACAGGGCCTTACAATAAATCAATTTCCTACTGTGTTTTCAAATCTAGATATTTCAATCTGGCTTCATTTGATTTCATGCATTGCTTATTTATTTTTCATGCAACTCCAACGGTTTTATTGTAACATATAACATGACCTTCACTTTCACTGTGTTTACCTGTTGACCCGTCGAGGGCACTTATCAGGCTTGATGTCCACCTCATAGTGAAACACGTCCATTTTGGGGATCTCCACCTCGAAGTAGTTCGCCAGCAGTTTGATGGGTTTGCCGACAGTGCCCATGCCGGGCCTGCGGGGCGCCTGAAACACCTGCTGCAGGGGCGGAGGGTACGGCCCGACGGGCACTGCACAAACACACACACACACACACACACACACACACACACACACACACATACACATACAGAAGGTTAAATAGAGGAGTTCATGGGGAGATTCAAGGATTAGGAGACTGCAGATATGCTGACAAGAGTGTGTGTATGTGTGTGTGCGCGCAAACGGGACAAAAGCAGACTAAAGGAACAAAGAAGGAGACTGAATGGAGAAGGGGGTGGAAAGGCAACTGGAGGACAAAAATTAGAAAGTAAGGAGGATGGGGGTTAAAGTGCACTTAAAGGGAAAGTTGTATTAAACAGTGGAACTCATTATTCTGATTCAGCTGGAGATGCATCATCAGACTAAAATAAAAGTCTGCAGCAACTTCCGGCTCACACAGACTTTAAATCCGTGGTCACCAACCTTTTTTAGCCCAAGATGAATGGTAAGATCCAAAAGGCAAGATTGACAAATCAAAAAATAAAGCTATGAATAAAGAATTTTCCAGCTTTAGAGCTTTCATTTAACCCATTTAACAATGTCGAAGCACTAGTGTAGCCTGATTTAAAAATCTGGCATTACAGCAATCTGTGAAGACATTTGGTTGACGTTTGGCGGGGGTGAAAATTTGAGCAAACAAAAAAAAAGGATTGGTAAAATGATTTTAATCAATAAAAGAGGGGCGTGGCTAAAATAACGTGTCTGAAGCCATTACATTGACATCATCAGAGAAAGCCCACCACTGCAAATGAAGAAGCAGATGTTCAGACTTTCTTGATTGAAGATTACTGAAACAACCTTTTTTTCAGTGGATTAACTTGCACGGATTAATTGTTCAGCTGGGGTCCGTCCTTCGTACGTGGATTACTCAGTTAGCTGGATTTGGTTATTGACGATTTAACACGATCCAGGATCGTTTGGTTCTTCAAAACTCATCCGAGAGTTGTTGGCATAGCAACAGTTCTGGTAGCTCAAACGTGCTCGGGAGCAGCAGCTCATTTCATATAAACGGAATTAGATCGGTTAATTTAAAAGCAAAGATAATACTGAAATTATGTACCGAATTCTGATATTTTCTTACAGTAGTTATATACACATGGGAAAAATAAATAAATATATATATATATATATATATATATATATATATATATATATATATATATATATATATTTATATATATATATATATATTTATATATATATATATTTTTATATATATATATATATATATATATATATATATATATTTATTTATTTATTTATTTATTTTTCCCAATATTTATTTATATATATATAAATATATGTAAAAGACTACCACCTGGTGGTTCAAAGAGAAAATTTATTGATATTAACTATTTAGATAAAAATGCTTACAATCGCTTTAGTAGCCTATACAATTTGTGTATGATAATAGACATGCACAATATGCAAAGGAATAATACATTTATGCAGTCATGAACATATTTTGACAGCTAATATGCCGGTGATTTGATGCAGATGCCTTCACCAACATCAAAATGCTTTTTTTATGCAAAATTTATTTAAACATCCAGTTATTCCTTACACCGATTAAGAAACCGGCTACTATAATAAAGAAAATCCACTCTAACTGTAAAACAAACTAAATTGCTAAATACTCTTGACACATGAAAATGTAAAGCCTGTGTATATAAACAGGATTAGATCGACTCATTTCAAGCAAAGCTAATACTGAAAGTACCGAATTCTGATATTTTCTTACAGAAGTAACCTATAGCTAGGGCCAGACAGAATCTGCTGACATTTTTTGCTATTTCTGCTGAGAATTTGTAAAAAATCTGCAGATTTATGTGTCATTATTTTAGAGGCATCATAACTAAAAACTTTATACATTAAATAAAAATAAACACATTTTTAACTTAAACATTTTTACAATGCAAGTCCAATTAGATCCACTTATTTGGTAAACAAATCAAACTGGATAGTAAACAAATCATATGAAAATTTTAATATTACTGTTGTTAAATCACAAAATTATCAGTAAAATTAATTCAAAAACTAAATAAATATTAATTTACAAACATTTACACAAGTAAATACATAAACTAAATTATGGCCAAAAAAATCTGTGGATTTCTGCGCGTGCAGGTTCAGTGTGAGCCAACTGATAAGTTATATACACTTGGCAAAATAGTAAAATAGTAAAAAAAAAAAAAGGTTTATAACACAAATTATAACACGTTTATAATTTATAATAATTAGTAATATTTAATATTAAATAATGAATAACATTTGTTTATACACATATAAGTTTTAAGAAATATCCCAAGGAGATCAAAGAACATTTATTAAATTTTACTTTTTAGATACAAACTATTTTAAGGTATCGACCCAGCTTTATAATTTGGTTATGATAATAGGCATGCAGAATATTCTGTTCACAATATAACAAATTTTCAGTTTGATTGTTGGTTTGTTTTTTAAAAGAATAATATTTTATGCAGTCATGTGCATATTTTGACAGCTAATATACCGGTGATTTGATGATTTGCAGAAGTTGCAGACACATTTACCGATATCAAAATGCTTTTTTGATGCAAAATGTATTTAAATTTGCTGATTAAGACACTTAAATAGGCCAAGGCTACTTTAATAAAGAAAACTCGCTCTAACTGTAAAACTAATAAATTGCTAAATACTCTTTGACACATGAAATTGTAAAGCCTGCAGCTCAAAATAAATGTGGAAAGTTATTGCGTATTATATTTAACAAACCGTTTTCTATGAATCTGATGTAATTTTGCTCACATGGATAATTGAATATTAATCAGATGATGTCATTACGCTGCTGTGCCTCAGCCAATCGTAGCGTTGCTGATCATGATTTCGAGGATGGATAGATCTGTCCTTCACAACACACGCAGCGATCTCAGATCAGTTCAACCAGACATTTTTAACTGATTAGCGAACTTGTTTGAAGAACCAAATTAGCCAGAGATCAGTTATCAAAATTTACAGAACCAGGATCTGCCAAATCATTTAAGCGAGCTACGAAGGACAGACCCCTGAAGCCTATCACAGTAAATAAACACTGTAATTTTTTATTTCACACAGACTTAAATGCAGCAAGTTTCGCTTTGTTACTTGACAGCCATAACCTGCAGCATGTGAAACAGGCTTTTTATAAGTAAAGCTTTTAGAGAACTTGTTTCACTTTTATTTTCACAGCCAGATTTACATTTGCATAAATACACTGTTTTTCTGTCCAACAATGTACATTAAAGGTGCTGTATGTAAGTTTTTGACTCTTCTAAAACATAAAAAAAACATAATATGCTTGCAGATATTTCAGAAACAAGCTAAGCTGAGTGAACGTTTACCTGAAAAACAATGCTGAAGTCAGATATTCTGCTTTGAAAATGTGTGTTATGTGCTGGAATAGCTGTCTTTGTTTAACCTTTGCCATGATGACAGCAAATAATATTTGACTAGACATTTTGCAAGATGAAAAAGTGACATTAAAAGGCTCATCTAGGTTAATTAGGCAAGTTAGAGTAAATAGGCAAGTCACTGTATAACAGTGGTTTGTTTTGGAGACAATTAAAAAAGGGGTAATAAAAGGGTTAATAATATTGACCTTAAAATAGTTATTGAAAAATTTACGAACTGCTTTTATTCTAGCCGAAATAAAACAAATCAGACTTTCTCCAGAGGAAAAAATATTATAGGAAATACATTGAAAATTTCCTGTTAAGCATCAATTGGGGAATATTTGAAAAGGAGATAAAAAATTCACAGGAGGGCGAATAATTTTGACTTCAACTGTATTTAATTATACAGGGTGGGCCATTTATGTGGATACACCCTAATAAAATGGGAATGGTTGGTGATTTAACGTCCTGTTTGTGGCACATTAGTATATGCAAGGGGGCAAACTATTCAGCTATCTTGAATACAACGTTTGTTTTTTTTAATAGGAAGAGGGTCATGTGACACATCAAACTTACTGGGGATTTCACAAGAAAATCAATGGTGTGCTTGGTTTTAACATAACTTTATTCTTTCATGAGTCATTTACAAGTTTCTGACCACTTATAAAATGTGTTCAATGTGCTGCCTATTGTGTTGGATTGGCAATGCAACCCTCTTCTCCCACTCACTGATAGCAACACCGCAGGAGAAATGCCAGCACAGGCTTCCAGTATCCGCAGTTTCAGGTGCTGCACATCTTGTATCTTCACACCATAGACAATTGCCTTCAGATGACCCCAAAGATAAAAGTCTAAGGGGGTCAGATCGGGAGATCTTGGGGGCCATTCAACTGGCACATGATGACCAATCCACTTTTCAGGAAACTGTTCATCTAGGAATGCTCAGACCTGACACCCATTATGTGGTGGTGCACCATCTTGCTGGAAAAACTCAGGGAACGTGCTTCAGTGCATAAAGAGGAAAGCACATCATCATGTAGCAATGTCAAATATCCAGTGGCCTTGAGGTTTCTATTGATGAAGAATGGCCCACTATCTGTGTTGTCTATGGTGTATCCATATAAATGGCTCACTCTATATTACTAAAAAAGTCACCCAACACTAATAATGTGCACAAGTATTGAAATCTCTATAAGTTCTACACATTGTAAGTTCATATCTGCTAATTATTTTGAGTTGAATCAGATAATAAATAAACAGATTCCTAGACTAAGTTCCAGCTTGATGTTCACTGAAACACAGAGAGACACTAACAGAGACTCCTGCTGTGATGTTGAGTAATCAAACTCACAACTCAATGTAAATATAAACATACAACATTCGTGTGCAGTTGAGAAAGCACAAGAAATAGAGCAGTTATTTGTCACTTTGCTAGTAATAGAAGACAGATGTCAACAGTTGTGTGGCTTGGCTTCGTCTTCAAAAACAAGAACAAAACACAAAGCCAACGAATGAAACAGACTGTGCAGACAGCATTTAAACCAGTACGAGACATTGAGGGCTCTATTTTGACGGTCCATGTGCAGAGCGCAAAACGCAGGGCGCAAACGCTTTCAGGGCGTGTCAGAACGCATTTTTGCTAATTTACGGATGGGAAAATGTGCTTTGCGAAATGGCGCATGGTTTAAAAGGGTTGAGTTTATTTTCTTAATGAGTTATAGGTGTGTTTTGAGAATAAACCAATTAGAGTCTCATCTCCCATTCCCTTTAAGAGCCAGCTGCGTCGCGCCAAGAGCGCATTCACTATTTACAGGACGCAAAGTAAGTCTAAGTGAAAAAAATGAGCATTTCACAAGCAAACAGTTAACAGTTAACAGTTTTTCAACAGAAAACTGTTAAACAGAGCATCTACTGCGTGAGAATGAGAGATAATGGAACTACTTTCTCTTGCGCCAAGCTGAAACTACCAAAAGACTATTGCGCCGCGTCTTGTGCCACACTGCGCCGGGTGTATGATAGGGCCCTTAGAGTATAACACTTCTACCATGTCATTTTTATCATTTTGAAAATTATTTCATTCAGTGTTGGGAGTTTTATTTACTGTAAATAATTTGGCTTAATTTTATATTATATTTAATGTTTTCTCTTTAAATAAAATGTTCTATTAATTTTTTTGCGTTTATTTTGTTGTATTTTCACCATTTTTATTAGAGTTTCTTTAATTAAATATACATCTACACAGTAGTGGAAAGAGTCCTAAAATATCATACTAAAGTTAAAGTACCATAACTTGCCTAAAAATGTAGAGCAAGTAGAGTAAAAGTATCTGTTGTAAATATTACTCAAAGTATGAGTGAAAAGTAGAGCTTTCAAAAGTACTCAAGAGCAGTGAGGAGTATTACGCTGTAAAAAGTTGATGCATTTACATCTAGTTTGTGGATGTGCGTAAACGTAACATTCTGTAGTGCATTTAGTTACTGCCCAGCAGGCACACAACATCATAAGATGCTAATATTAGGTTATATTTAGGTCGTGACGTCAGGTGACCAAACTTCAAAATCTAGTCAGCGTCTAAAGACAATATTATTTTGATGTCTAGTAATGACGTCAAATGGCGTTGATATTTGGTTGATTTTAGGTTGTTAGAATTACATTTTTTACAGTTTTTCACATTAAAAAAAAAAAAAAAGAAGCCACGAGTAGGTGCGGCCAACCGTCCCCATTTTGTTTGCGCGTCATCGCACTCACGGCGGGATACCAAACAAGGAGAAAGAGACGGAGAGTGAGCGGAGCTACAGACACTGGGCTCAGACACACTTTACTTTGGGAGAACGCTTAATACTTTATCACCTGTGACTCGTTTGTGTTCTGACCACTTGTGCTTGGTTGTATACTATATCAATAAAGTGTTTAGTCTTTTAAAAACACTGCTGTAATACATTGAGCCACTAAACATTGTTCTCATGACGTTTTTCAACAGGAGGAAAATGCGAATTACTTCCAAACACTTCAGATATAGTCTGTGTTAGTAAATGTAAGATTATTGATGACATCTAGCATAACACTGTATGACAACGCTTCAGATGACTGTTCTAGAGCCTACAGCTAATCAATCTGACAGATTCTGCAGTGCATTACAGCTCTAAAGAACATTAAAAATGATAAATGATCTTAAATAAAACAAATGCATTAATAGAGATGGTTTACGAGTGTATAACATTTATAGAGATGGTATATAAGTAACTTTACTCACATGGGAAACGGAGGCCACGTGAATGGGTTGTGAGCACAATTAAGTGCACACCGCATCCCAAATCATCTGATAATTGTAGGAAATAATCCCAAAAGGCAACTGACTGTGTAAAGCCACATAAAACAAAACAAAAATAGGATGAAGATGCCGAAATCAGAGGCTAATCTGCCAGAGTCAGCTGGAATGATGGCAACAGCAAGACCTAGCTGTCAATCAAGTGGCCACGCCCTTAATTATGCAAACTTAATATAACCTAATATAAAGGAAACTGATGAGTTATAAAAAAATTCACCCCCTCACAGTTGTCATGAAGGGTAATATTAGCTTTATGAACCAAAATCGTTCTTTGTACCAAGCTGTAAACAGCTTTTTTTTTTGCTGTAAAGTTGGCCATTCTAACAGTGGGCTCAATTGAAATTTGCTCTATTATGGAGCCAGGAGCGGCCAGGACTAGCGGAATTTCGATGAATTGCAGTTTCAGTTACTTCCGTATTGGCTTCCTGAGGGAGAGTGGGAGGTTGCCGCTTGGTGAATGCACAGCACAGTTATGATCTTATTGCCACATTATATCGTTATGATAACATAATATATACTTTCAGTGATTTCCTGAAAATAAACACCAAAAAATTAAGCAACTGGAATCACTACAGCAGTCGCCATCATCTGATCTTATATGAAGCAAGAGATGTAATGACATATGATGACATGTGCAGGTGCTGCAGTGCTGTCCTATTTCTTAGGGGTAAATTTTGAAGCCCTTCCCCTTCACTCTCTGTTTGAAGGGCCAAGGGTTAGGGGTGCAAAAAATAGAATTGGGATTGGGCCTAAGTGTTCGTATGAATAAATGACATACAAAAAAAAACACACACAAATACAAGTGAACTATTACAGCGTGGAGTGAACACCACATGGAATACGCCTCAATTGTGATACAGTAAGAGTTCAAATAATTGAACTCAAGTGGAAAAACTTGTGTGAAAAACATTTAACAGGCAAATTAGAGTGAGTGGCATGATGCTCTGCATTTGGTGTGAACCCCCAGCATAAAAGTATTCATTCATCCATTCATTCATTTTCCTTTCAGCTTAGTCCCTTTATTAATCAGGGGTCGCCACAGCAGAATGAACCTCCAACTTAAGCCTGATTTATACTTCTGCGTCAGGTGACCGGCGTAACCCACAGCGCATGCAACGCGCATAGCTGTGCATTTACACTTCTGTGCGCTGTCTCTTTTGGTCTGCATTAACACTTCCGAAACGCTAGTTGGCAGTGAGGTGTAAATGTTCCTCTGTGTCGAGTTTCTTCGCTGCTGTTTTGCGTTTCCTGAACACTTCCGGGATGTACAAGTGGTTCAAACTCGCTCATTTTGAGGCAGGAACCTGGTAGACGTGCAACAACTTTAAATATGAGGTAAACACAAAACAAAACTTTCCATCCGGAGCTCCTTTACGGGACTCCACACTTGTAAACAATCGCTCGCGCCATTCGCGTGGCTCTCGGCCCCGCCCAGACTCGTCAGCGCTACCAAGCCGACCAATCACAGAGCTTACGCTACGCGTCGTTGCGACGTGTAGTTACATTTTTTGAGAGGTGCACGTCAGTGACGGCGACGGCCACGGCGAAGGGCTATGCGTCAGCGCCGTAGCATACGCCGGCGTTTGACGTAGAAGTATAAATCAGCCTTTATCCAGCACATGTTCTACACAGCGGATGCCCTTCCAGCTGCAACACAGTAATGGGAAACACCCATACACTCTTGTATACACATATACAC
Organism: Danio rerio; assembly: GCF_049306965.1. Taxonomy (NCBI): domain Eukaryota; kingdom Metazoa; phylum Chordata; class Actinopteri; order Cypriniformes; family Danionidae; genus Danio; species Danio rerio. Next base: position 55,742,183 of record NC_133191.1, read on the forward strand.
TACAGCCAATTTAGCTTATTCAATTCCCCTTTAGCGCATGTGTTTGGGCTGTGGGGGAAACCGGAGCACCTGGAGGAAACTAGGCATGGGACGATAACCGGTTTCAAGGTTTACGGCGGTTTGGAAAAGTCAAGGTATTAAAACCGCAAATGTTTTGTTATACCGTTTCTAAGGTATATGTAAAGAGTTTTTTGAAGTGTTTTTTTTATGTTTTGTAGGGATGTAACGGTATCAGAATTTCACGGTTCGGTAATACCTCGGTATGAATGTCACGGTACAGTATTTATTGAATCATTTACAGGAAAAACAAAACTTATGAAAATACTCCAAAAAAGTGCCAAAAGTGTCAATGACATACAAATTAGCCATCTATCTGTAAGCTTTGAAACAGGAACTTCAATTTTAATAACAAAAAAATATTAAACCATGTAAAAAAATTAAGTTTCAATTTAGTATTGTTGAAAACTCATCACATTCAACATTTATTCACTCACTCACTTAGATAGAGATGGGTTTAAAGGAAAATTATCATATGAATATAATCTGGTAAAAGCTGGTATCTCTGGGTATTTACAATGTCCCCTGCAACAGAAAAAAACCTCTCATTTGGGACTGAGGTTTCTGGGACAAGAGAGATATGACTTGGCCCAGGTTGACAGCAGTGGGTAACGTTGTGCTTTGTCTTTCCCCCACTTGAGAGGGCAAACCATGAGTGAGATAGAGGTCTCATGTCTGCATCAATCTGAACAGTGTGCTGACAACACCGCTATTCAGTACACGCGCGACAACACAGCTGATAAAAACTCGCGCGACAACACAGCTGATAAGAACTCGCGCGACAACACAGCTGATAAGAACTCGCGCGACAACACAGCTGATAAGAACTCGCGCGACAACACAGCTGATAAGAACTCGCGCGACAACACAGCTGATAAGAACTCGCGCGACAACACAGCTATTCAGTACGCGCGCGGCGACAACACCCGCTTTAGAGTTTTTCAGCTCTTTTTCATCCCCACTTCTAGCAGCACACTCCATTTCCGCATTACTGGATCTGTAGCGACAACAGAGCACAAGGGATGATGGTCAAGCATGGGCTGATGGGAATTGTAGTTTTCGCTACCTCCCGTTCGCTTCATTCGCCTGAGCAAATTTTCTCAGAAGACCTATAGTTTTACCGAGTCATGCGACTTCGGTAATATCGAAAAAAATTAATATTGCGGTATGACGGTATTTACAATACCGTTACATCCCTAATGTGTTGTAAGGAAATCAGTGTTTTGAAGCTAATAAAGTAAGCAGAAGTCAACGGTTTATTTTAATTCTGTAGCCTGACATGTTTACTGTTCCAAAATTGTATAAATTTATTTAAACTGTGCACCCCCACTGCACATGGACATTTGTAATTATGTACACACCCGCTGTACATATACATTTGTAATTATGTTTATCTGCACGCTTCTGATTATTAATAGCATCCTGCACATATATTCATGGTAAATCTCAGTTCATAGCTAATACAACCTGTATATAATGTTGATAGTACATCTATCTGTAAATATCACCATAGTTTTTCTATAACTGCATTTTAAAGCTTAGACCTGTATCCTGCACTTGCTGCTATTGCACTGCTGGTTAGACCTAAACTGCATTTCGTTGCCTTGTACTTGTACATGCAGGGTTCTTACACCTTTTCCAACTTCAAATTCCAGCACTTTTCAAGCACTTTTAAGGTGCATTTGTATGTTTTTCCAGCACCTAATACCACGGTTAATTATGTTATTATATGTTGTATATACTTTTTCACATTTAAATTGTGCTATTTCAAAAAACAGAATATGACATTTCAACTTAAATTGTTGAGTACTTTAGAGCATAGATTTTTTGGAATAGTTCACCCAAAAGTGATTAAAAAATATTTTTTTCAAGGTTCAGTTATTGCATGAAGTATGTTTTTAAGCTTGGCCTCTTTCTACCTAAAGTTGATATCTCAAGAAATGAGCTTACAGTCAGATTTTGTTTGGGTGTAGTACCAAACTTTCATGACCAGTCGTTCAAGACATTTCATGTGCATTGCTATTTATTTATTTATTTATTTTTACAGTCATTGGATTGGCGTTTCAGGTGCAAAGATGCATTCTGGGTTAATGTCTCCTAAATACGTGTAAAGCTAATAGTGCCAAAACAATCTGAATTTGAATTGTTAATTTGAATTCTTAACAACTTAAAATTGTATTTTTACATACCCAACATCTGCAGTCTTTGAATACAGAACCAAAAAAATTCTGAAGTTTAAAAATATATCTATAAAAATCTGACTTAAAAAAGTCATAAAATCTTAAATTTCAGATGTTCAATAATCAAGTTAAGAAATACAAATTCAAAACATTACTAATAGGACATAATCAGTATAATTAACTTACATTTGTTTATAATTCAATTTAACACAATTCAAATTCAGATTGTTTTGGCTTATTATTAGCTCCATAAATACGCACATGCAGTGAACATTTCGCAATGAAAACTGGTCGCACGACAACAATTTATGCACTCGCACATATGCTCCTAAATATATTTTGAGGTCACATAGATAAAATCGTGTGCATATGCAACCAAAAGTCACAATTTAGAGCCCTAAATTCAAATTCAAGCAGGTTCAAGCACTTTGTCCAAAATCCAAGCACTTTGAACACTTTTAACCTAGAAAACACTATATTAAAATCAAGCATTTTTCAGGATTTCCAGCACCCGTACATGTGTGATGACAAAGTTGAATCGAATCCAATCTAATCTAATCTAATCTAATCTAATCTAATCTAATCTAAATGCTTCCTAAAATGTAATCTATTGTGTTAAAAGGGAAAAAAAATAGTTTTTTACTAAGACATTTAAATATAAATTATTTTACAGCAGTAAACACAATACCCTAATACCGTGATATTTTTATCTAAGGTTATCCAACCGTCAGAAACTTATACCGGCCCATGTCTGCGATATATTAAATTAGACTAGAAGTCAAGTTATTGTTTGCTGTTCCTAAACAGGTGAAAGACTTGTCAGATAGTGTATATCAAAGTTTTCATGAACCTTGTTTTGTCTTCAGATCGCTTAATATAAGTTTTAAATTCACTTTGAGGAAAAAGTCATTACAAATTACATTAATGGCAGCTGTTCTCCTTCGGAGGATGCAGCCTCTGAAATGAGACTCGGATATTGAGTTTAATGGAGAATAAAAGTTGTTGTTGTTTTTAACCCAGACATTTCAAAAGAAACATGTTTTAGAGCAGTGATATTTTTATCCGAGGTGATCATAACATCAGAATCTTATGCCCATGCCTATCGCTAAAATGAAGCGAGCAAAAGCTAGTTGTGCAGACGCCTTTAACCCCTGTTTAGCCCATGTTCAACACTCCCTCCACCATAACAAAGAGCCCAGCTGCCCTCCTTCTGAAACGGGCCGAGAGCGGAGCCCCATCCACGCCTCCACATCAGCACACACACAAACACAGGGGCCCCAAAACATTCCCAGCCTCACCATAGCAACAGCACAGCAACACACATTGTCATGGAGATCAGGGGACCCAGGGATATGTGGGGGTTTGGGGAGAGCTGGACCTTGGCCTTATTCATGGTATAGTGTCAGCGAGCAACTCAACGTTACACAGGTCATCAATCTTATCCTACTCGGCACACTATACAGCTCGCCTATGATTTAAAGCTCGGAGAAACTCTTGTGAGCATTTCTTGGTGAGGATATATATTCCGCTAAGTCTTGATCGATGGCAAACTCTCATTCTCCTACAGGAGAGCCAATGCAAACAGATGGCGAGAAATGAAGCCAGATCTCAAGAAACCTGTAAACAATGGCAACCCTCTGTTAGCTGATACAAATATATACACGTGTATGTATATATACATGTGTATATATATATATAATAATATACATAATAATATGTATGGCTAATAATATTGACCTTAAAATGGGTTTAAAAAAAATTTAAAACTGCTTTTATTCTAGCCGAAATAAAAGAAATAAGACTTTCTCCAGAAGAAAAAATATTATAGGAAATACTGTGAAAAATTCCTAAATCTGTTAATTATCATTTGGGAAATATTTGAAAAAAAGAAAATTATTTAATAAAATAAATCACAGGGAGGCGAATCATTTTGACTTAAACTGTAGATGTACCTATACAGTGGTCAACATTTGAAGTAAGGGGGCAGCACGGTGGCGCAGTGGGTAGCGCTGTCGCATCACAGCACAGTTGACATATCTGTGTGGAGTTTGCATGTTCTCCCAGTGTTGGTGTGGGTTTTCTCCGGGTGCTCTGGTTTCCCCCACAGTCCAAAGACATGCGCTATAGGTGAATAGGGTAAGCTGAATTGGTTGCAGTGTATGTGTGTGAATGAGAGTGTATGGGTGTTTTCCAGCCATGGGTTGCAGCTGGAAGGACATCCGCTGTGTAAAACGTGCTGGATAAGTTGTCAATTCATTCCGCTGTGGCGACCCCTGATTAATAAAGGGACTACACCGAAAAGAAAATAAATGAATAAATGAATGAATGAATGAATGAATGAATGAACGAACAAACATTTGGAGTGGATCAAAAAAGTTTTTTTTTTTAATTGTAAAAGGTTTTGATCCACTAAACATATAGGTGACGTTGACTAATAGGCTTTATATGAAAACTTTTTTGTAACGCACCCTGTCTGAAGCAAAAATACATACATTTACCTTATCTGACACCTGATGTTTGGGAAACTATTCATTAATTTATTCATTCATTCACTCATTTTCCTTCAGCTTAGGGCATACTCATACTATGTACAGTTGCCTTGAACCGGGCCAAAGTAGGCTTGTCCCCCTCCCGTCTCCCCCGACGGCCTGCACTCACATTACATTCGGGCCTGGGCACGCTTCATCATCGATGCTGAGCTGTTCAGTAAGCGCTCTCGCTCAGCACAGTGGAGATTTCTCTAGTTACATCGCTTTAGTCAGTGACACGCATTCAAATACTTCGCCGAACAGATCCGCCACTTTTGGCGCTCATAAACAATCATAAAGTCCTCGTGCTGCAGGAATTAGGAGGTTTGCTGAAGGTGCAGCTGTCGTGCAATTAGGGGTTTGCGTCTTTAATAAACTACGCAGTTTACGTTCATTGAACAGTAAGAATGATTCATAAATACATATGAAACAGCCCCTTAAAAGTCACGTCTCGCTTTCCGTTTCAGGATTAGGCACGTTACCGCGATAAAGCCCAAGTGAACCGCGCTCTGGCACACCTCTACCAACCGGGCCAGAGTCGGCCAAGTGAAGTGTGCCTGAGTGCGATTCAGAGCACTCACACTTCTCAAACGATCCGGGAAATGGGCCTGGGCACAGTTCGGATAGCACAGCGTGAGTAGGCCCTTAGTCCCTTATTTATCAGGGGTTGCCACAGTGGAATGAACCACCATCTATCCCAGCATATATTTTATGCAGTGGATGCCCTTCCAGCCAAAACCAAGTACTAGAAAACATCCATACACACTCCATACACACTCACATTCACACACACTCTAACAATTTTCATTCGTTCATTTTCTTTTCGGCTTAGTCCCTTTATTAATCTGGGGTCACCACAGCAGAATGACTCGCCAACTCATCCAGCACGTTTTATGCAGCAGATGCCCTTCCAGCTGCAACTCATTAGTGGGAAACACCCATACACACTCAATCACACATACACTACGGCCAATTCAGTTTATTCAATTCCCTATAGCGCATGTCTTTGGACTGTGGGGGAAACCGGAGCACCCGGAGGAAACCCACGCCAACACAGGGAGAACATGTAAACTCCACACAGAAATGCCAACTGACCCAGCTGGGACTCGAACCAGCGACCTTCTTGCTGTGAGGCGATGGTGCTAACCACTGAGCCACCATGCAGTCTTGTAAGGGGTCAATTCTTTCTTCTTTTGTAATATTTTTCTGAACTGTACCTTAAATACGACCAATGTTGTGACAAGAAAAACAACATTATATTATTATAACAGAACGAAAGCAGTTTAATCTTCATAATTGGACACTTGGCTTCATATAGTGCAGGCATGTCCAAACTCGGTTCTGGAGGGCTGGTCTCCTGTAAAGTTTAGTTCCAACCCCAATCAGACACACCTGGGCTAGCTAATCAAGCTCTTACTAGGTTTTCTAGAAACATCCTTGCAGGTGCGTTGAGGCAAGTTGGAGCTAAAATCTGCAGGACACCGGCCTTCCAGGACTGAGTTTAGACACCCTTGATATAGTGTACATAGGATATATGAAATAATGAATTTATAGATATTTTTTTTTCTCCAAGACTTTTTAGACATTTTTTTATAAATTGGGGTGCACACCAAAGAACAACAAAACTTAATAGCTGTATACTCTCAGGAATAAAGGTACAACATCTGTCACTGAGGCGGCAACTTTTCATAAGGTGCATTTTGTACTTTACAGCTGCGCATTAGTACCTTTATGGCCCGTTTCCACTGAGTGGTACTATACGGTTCGGTACAATACGCTTTTATGGCCATTTCCACAGTCAAAAGGGTACCTAAAAGCAAACTGTACCGTACAACTGTTTGGTCACAGTTTGCAATGGGTATCTTTTTCATTCATAAGAGCTGTAATTCAGACAGTTTTGAAATTTGGTTAAAAAATGTAAACAAAAAAAGTAACAACACAGCACTTTTTATAAAAAGAGATATGGTTTTATGAGACAAAGAAATGTTTAATAATGTTTAACAATTTACCCAAAAAGAAAATGAATGAATGAATGAATTAATTAATAATTATATTCATTATGGTTATGTGTAACAGTGAAAATGCAATATCATGTTAACAACCCATATATGCATGCATGATTACATAATACACGTGCTGCTTGTGTAAAACCAGTAGGAATAATGCATAATTTATTTTTGGTCAATTACGTACCTGCCTTTTATCCCAAATAGCATGACAAACATGTATAAGGATGTTAAATGAACATGAATATCACAGTTATTAATGTTTATCAACTTTTGCATGGTTGTGATCATGAGAAAATGATTCTTGTTTAAATATGCCTGATTATTTATATTATATATAATCTACGAATGCATTTTTTTAATAATTTATTTTTCAGGGTTTTCACCTTTAATGGATAGGGGAGTGTAGACAGTGTTGCCAACTTAGCAATTTTGTTGCTAGATTTAGTGCTAGATTTAGCAACTTTTTTCAAAAAGCACCAAGCAACAAATTTAGCAATTTTTAATATTAATTTGGCTACTTTTAAACATTTTTTAAAAGTGGCTGAAAAGAGCAGTGGCTGCAGGCTTCACTCAGTAGAGTAATTTGCTAGCTCAGATATATATGTAATATTTCTTAACATATATAATTGTTAGTAATTTAGGTAGCAATAAATTCCAATAGTGCTATAATTGTTGCCGCTTTCACAAATGTGTTAATTTCGCAAGTTAATATGCGTAAGTACACAAGCTGTGACTGTTTAAAAGAATGTAACTGTTCATTATCAGTGTAATTTTTAAAAATAAATAATTCTTATCAAAAAGTGTATTACTTTTACTACAAATAGCTCTATTTTTCATACAAATCAAAATGAACTTATATCAAATAATGCTTTTGCTGAGATGGCCAGTCAATTTGAGAAAACAAAAATGATTTTGTATTCCACATAAAGATGTTTGAGTTGCGATTACGCAATAACGTCATCATGCAAAGCAATATGTTAATAAAAACCTATTTATTGTGCATCTGGATGTAATCTTTTAATATAATATAACACACGCTGCCTCAGAGAGTAGAGACATGACGGGCTTAAGCTTGTCATATATTACGTGATGACATCACTGATATGCAAATTAGTGTGTGATGTCATCTGGCAACATTTAGCTACTTTTCGGGCAGGCTTTAGCTACATCTTATTGGAAATAGTTAGCAACACTGAGTGTTAAGTATTGACAGGAAAGCATGGGGAGCGGAGAGAGGGAAAGGATTGGCATAGGACCACGAGGGGGGAATCGAACTCGGGTCGCCGCAAGCACCGGAGTGCATGTGTCGACGCACTGACCACTACACAACTTGCGCCAAACTATGGATGCATTTGATTATATTTTACTGATCTAATAAATCTCTCTCTATTATATACACACACAATTGAAGTCAGAATTATTATCCCCCCCTGAATTATTAGACCGCTAGTTTATTTTTCCCCAATTTCTGTTTAATGAAGAGAAGATTTTTTCAACACATTTCTAAACATATTAGATTTAATAACTCATCTCTAATAACATTTTTATTTTATCTTTGCCATGATGACAGTAAATAATATTTGACTAGACATTTTTCAAGACACTTCTCTACAGCTTAAAGTGACATTTAAAGGCTTAACTAGCTTAATTAGGTTAACTGGGCAGGTTAGGGTAATTAGGCAAGTTATTGTATAACGATGGTTTGTTCTGTTTACTATTGAGAAAAAATATAACTTAAAGGGGCTAATAATTTTGTCCCTAAAACGGTGTTTTAAAAAATTTAAAACTGCTTTTATTCTAGCCAAAATAAAACAAACAAGATTTTCTCCAGAAGAAAAAATATTATCAGACATACTGTGAAAATTTCCTGTTAAACATCATTTGGAAAATATTTAAAAAAAGAGGAAAAACATTCGAAGGGGGCTAATAATTCTGATTTCAACTGTGTATATATATATATATATATATATATATATATATATATATATATATATATATATATATATATATATATATATATATATATAAATACATATAATTATATATTTTTTTCTCAATTAAATAAACGGGAAACATTCTAATGAATCAAATTGCACATGTTGTTTTAATAGTTCTAAACTTTTCTTTTATCTTTGCCATATTTCTGTTCATAAAAAAATGCCTGATAATCTTTTGCAAAATGACTTGTGTTATATATTGGCCAGCCCTACGGTCCATAAAGCAAGCAGATGTGAGCAGAACTGTGACAGGGGAACAGACCCAATGTTTTAGCATGGTTCTGACTGGGATAGCACTGCTCTGGAGTCCCAGATGTCCTGCTGTTGAGGCTCAAGAACATAATGCACTGAAGTGTGCAAGATCTACAGAGACGCCACCTGGCCAATGCAAAGTCCCGGTGACCCTTCCCCTGCCACTCATTAATAAAGGCCACCCTTAGTTTCAGAAAAACAGCTAAATCAAGAAGGAAGTTTAGCTTTAGCAATGAGGGCTATTATATATATATATATATATAATAGTAAGTAAATAAATTGTAAGGGACATGAGTGAACTTTATTACTAACATTTTAAGAAAAAAAAAAGGATTGTTTTTAAACAGGTTTCCCAAACACTCCTGACCTAATCTGCTATTGGTCAGTCCAAAAGATAATCCCGCCTCAAACTCCACTGGTTTATCCCATATTGCATTATTGTGATGCTCAAACAAACAATTCTAGTTTCGAGAGCATCAGTATTTCCGCCTACATATTGCACATTAGACTGAGATCAATTATGAGTGTTTACATCACAAGCTCAGCTTTAATAAATTAAATATTCTGCAAAATCTGGCATTGAAAAGAAAAAGGAAAATCCCTGATTAATGACAGCTATTAAAATCCACTACTATAAAGATCATTTCAAATTAGTATTTAACAAAGTTTATTCATACAATCTGCTAAACTCAGATTTAAATCTGATGATCTCAATTTAAATATCAAGAGTAATAAAATTGTGATTTCAGTAAAAAAAAAATGCTTAGAAAGTTTTACTCGAGCAACACAGCACAACAAAGCATATATCCAAATTGATCAATCTATTTTTTCCAATGCATCTCCAACAAATTTACAATGCATCCATCTAACATTTCCAAAACATCTAATCTAATTATACTACAGAACCCAGGTAGCTTTTATCCATCCTAATATAAATCATTTATCTGCTCATAATCTTGCGGATTTATTGTGTTAATGGAAGTGAAATTGGTAACACTGAAATGAGCCACATTTCAGCAGGATCAATAAAGACCCCTGGGGGTCACTTTCCCCTGCTGCATCTGCTGAAGGCGGGATTCAACCTCCTGTCTTCCCACGACCCCTGACCTGAGACAATATCCCTGCTTCCCGGCACCATTTTCCCCTTTTATCACCAGTCTGTGTTACTTATCTCCAGGTATCACCTCATAACGCACATTCTGACAAAACGTTACACTGTTTTTGACTTTTAACACTTTCAACATTGACTTTTAGATGTCATTAGAGAATGTTACAATGTATCCATACGGACGGCTATGGAACATACTTTGTATCAAGTGTGTCACATTAGAATGCATCTCTTTGGAAGGCTTTAAAACGTTATAATGTATCATTTTAGAATGATACAAGTGTGTAATTTAGAACGTATTCCTTCTTAAGGCTATAAACCGCTACAATGTATCATTTCAGATTGATACAAGTGTGTCACATTTAGAATGCATTCATTTGAAAGGCTATCAAACGATACAATTTATCATCTTAGAACGGTATAAGTGTGTCATTTAGTATGTATTGCTTTAGAAGGTTTAAAAACGTTTCTATGTGTCATTTTAGAACTAGACACATCACTATCACTGATGTGATACTATGTGTCACATCAGTGCCTCGTGCGGTAAACGGGAAACATTATGTCATTCATAAATTTGTAAACAACTTAAAAGATCCAAACCCACCAGCGCCAGATGGTCCCGGCTCCATCCCATCCACTGAGCCCCTAAGGGTTCACCAAAGTCCAGATACTCAATCGCCACGGCGCCTGGCCCTGCAGGCTGGAAGCGTCCCCGACTTCCAGCCTCCTTCCCTAGGCGAGCGGGATCTTCTCCGCCGCCGCCGCTGGAGCCCCCAAACCCGCAGGAGTTGAGAGAGAAACAAAAGCTCCGTAGTTCCTATTTATATAGACCCGCTCCTCCGTGCACTTTCGTCAGTGGCTGGTCTGGCTTCTGTGTGTCGGGTTGTTGTGTCTCCTGCTTTCCGTTCAAGCAGGATTCACCAGCGGAACAAAACGCTCGACCCGTCCGTCACCCCCCCTCAGACCGAGCGAGCGCCCGTTTCTTCTTCTTCTTCGTCTTCTTCTTCTCCTCCCACTGCTGAGATTCTTGCCTGGAACTAGTCTGTTTTGTGTTCGCCCTCTAGTGTGCGCTTAAAAATCACACTGTGGTCATTGAGAACGAAAAGGAACACTAGCGCACTGCATACTACACACTACACTACATAGGCAGGTTTACTAACTGTCGGTGTTCGAAATCGCTTCGGGAAAAGGGCTTACAAATAAACAAACAATCAAAAAAGAAAATAAACATTCATATTTAGATTACTATTGATTAATACAGGGCGGCATGGTGGCTAAATGGTTAGCACTGTTGCCTCACAGCAAGAAGGTCCCATGGTTCGGGTCCTGGCGGGGTCAGTTGGCATTTCTGTGTGGAGTTTGCATGTTGGCGTGGGTTTCTCCTGTGTAAAACATATGCCTGAATAGTTGGTGGTTCATTCCGCTGTGGTGACCTGTGAAATAGAGACTAAGTCAAAAGAAAATTAATGAATAAAAAAGTAAAAGAAAGGAAGATTCGAGTAAAGAGAAACATGGAGAAATTCTATAAGGTTATACACTGTGCGCTTTGTAAAACGAACTACTGAAATTTAGCATAACACTGTGCAAAACAGTTATTAATTTATAAATTTTCCCTCTGCTTAGTCCCTTATTCATGAGGGGTTGCCATGAACCGCCAGGCGGCAACTATTTACACAAATGTTTTACGCAGCGGATGCCCTTCCAGCCGCAACCCAGAACTCTCACATTCCCACTCACACTCATACACTACGGCCAGTTTAGTTTATTCAATTCACCTATAGCGCATGTGTTTGGACTGCAAACCAAGAGGAAACCCACGCCAGCATGGGGAGAACATGGAAACTCCACACAGCAACGCCAACTGGCCCTGCTGGGACTCGAACCAGTGACCTTCTTGCTGTGAGGCCATAGTGCTAACCACTGAGCCACTGTGCCACCATCCAGAATAGTCAAACCTTGGTAGAAGCAAGCTACTGAAAATTTTCAGACGAGCTGATATCATCCATTCATTAATTTTCCTTCAGCTTAGTCCCTTATTTATCACAAGTCACCACAGCGGAATGAACCACCAACTTACCCAGCATATGTTTTACACAGCAGATGCCCTTTCAGCTGCAACCCAGTACTGGGAAACATCCATACACACTTATTCACACACACACACACATACACTACAGCCAATTTAGTTTATTCAATTCACCTATAGCGCATGTGACTGTGCATGGGGGAAAAAAGGAGCACCAGGAGGAAACCCACGCCAACACGGGGAGAACATGCAAACACCACACAGAAATGCCATCAGACCCAGCTGCAACTCGAACTAGCGACATACTTGCTGTGAGGCGACAGTGCTAACCACTGGGCCACCGTGTCACCCTTAGGTAATATCATGGCTTAAATATTTTTTCTTTGTTGTTTCTGATTTGTGATTGATGAATCATATCTAGACACTCTTACTTCCTCCAAAATGTAGTTGTGATATGTAAAACAAATATGTTTTGCACATTATTGTGTTTTATATTGTGTGTCCTGGCTGTGCGGTGACGCGGTGGGTAGCGCTGTATGAGTGTGTAGACACACACACATAAACTAGACAATTTTGCCTATTCAGTTCACCTGTACTGCATGTCTTTGGACTGCAGGGAAAACCAGAGCAGGGACCGGGAGGAACCCACACGAATGCAGGGAGAACATGCAAACTCCACACAGAAACGCCAAATGAGCCGAGCCAAAATTCGCACCAGCGTCCTTCTTGCTGTGAGGCGACAGCACTACCTACTGCGCCACTGTGTCACCACAAACACATGTATAGGTAAATTGGGTAAACTAAATTGGCCGTAGAGTATTTGTGTGAATGAGAGTGTATGGGTGTTTCCCAGGGATGGGTATGCTTATAAAATCTTGCCCTTTTTATTGAAAGGAATAGTTGCAAAAGCATTATAAAAGTACAATAGGAGACACTTTAAAATAAAGTTTCATTAGTAGCCCTACTGAAAAAAACAGCTTAATCCAGCATAGGCTGGTTGGCTGGTTTTAGCTGGTCAACCAGGCTGGTTTTAGAGGGGTTTTAGCCATTTCGAGGCTGGTTTCCAACCATTTCCAGCCTGGTCTTAGCTGGTCAGGCTGGGAGATAACCAGCTAAAACCAGCTTGACCAGCCTAGCCAGGCTGGAAGCCCAGCTAAAACCAGCTATGTCCAGTTTAAACCAGGGTGGTCAAGCTGGTTTTAGCTGGATTTAGCTGGTCATTTTCCAGCCTGACCAGTTAAGACCATGCAGGAAATAGCTGGAAACCAGCCTTAAAATGGCCAAAAACCCCTCTAAAACCAGCCTGGTCGACCAGCTAAAACCAGCCAACCAGCCTAGGCTGGTTTAAGCTGGATTTTTCAACAGGTAGGGCCTAAATGTTAGCTATTAGGTTAAAATCAACATTGAGGAAAAGCCATATTTGCAGTCACTATGTTAACATTACTAAAACATACAACTGAATTTTGTTAGTCATTAACTTAATTTAATAAATTGATTACGATTGTGTCATGGGTTTCAGCTGGATGGGTATCCGCTAAATAAAACATATGCTTGCTAAATTGGCGGTTCATTCCGCTGTGGCGACCTCTGATTAATAAAAGGACTAAGCCGAAGGAAAATGAATTAAATTTAACATTTTTAGCTCAGTTTGAACTGAAATTAGTTTATTTAACCTATCTTTTCCCTGGATTTTGTGTCAGCATAGTCCCTAAAAATATGTAAATGCAGGAAATGGGATTTAATTTGTGTCCACTTCTCGAACCAAAGTTATATATCATTAAATATATGATTTCTTGAATTTATTTTTGTATTTTATTATATTTATTTACATGTATTAATTTTACGTGTTGTGTTTTATTTTGTTTTTTTGGCGTTGTCTGTCGCGTTTCTGTGTCGTCATGTCCTGTCAGCGGAAGAAGGCGTCATCTTACAGACAGGCTGTGAGTTGGAGCTTTAAGATTTCTCTTAAATACATCAAATATATGCTTCATTTTAAGCTGATTTCGGTTTCTCTGAATGAAAGCCTCCTTTGAATGAATGTGATGACAGTGACATGTTGTTTTAACATCGCGATGTTGTTATTTTTAGGCTAGTTATAGCGCGCTCTTGTGCTTCCAAAGACGAGCAGGTTATTTACCATAGTATTATTAATCAGGTGTGTTTCATTCAGATGAACACAACGAGAGTGAGACGCTGTTTACTGGTGGAGTTAAAATTGTTCGTGTTATCATGTTTAACGTTACATGGAAAATAGGTTGGTGTGTTTGTGTACAAGGCAGACTGATATCTTAATATAATAATAATAATCCTACGTGGGGATATAATTAGCGCACTATACACTTACTATACTGTCATTTTCTTTAAAGCAAGTGACTTAATTGTGTGTAAATAATCAAACCTTTTAATGAATTGCGTATTGGCATTTGTTGGAATATATTTTAAAGTACACATAAAATTAAATCTAAACATATTGCTTTAGTTACGTTAGCTCACATTGCTTGTTTTGTGGTGAACAATTCATCTGTGTATGTCATTATGAAAAAAATGTTTGCCCTTGAGATCTGAAATTAAAATTTGAAAATGCACTTCCTGTTTGTTTTCAGTTTAATTCTCAGATGACATCAGTCTGTTGTTAAGGGTGTGACTAACATACTTAACCACACCCCTCCAGCTCAGTTATGACAGAGCTTAGAATGGGTTGTTGCTAGAGCGGATACGTTTGCGGCCGGAAGTTAACGCAAATTATTTCTATTATTTATTAAATTTCTAATTTGTTGTATTTTATCAACGTCTACCCCAACCCTAAACCCAACCGTCACAGTAATGTAAAAACTGTAGTTGTACCGAGTATTAGTTATGTTATCTATTAAATTACCCAATAAAATGTATTTTTTAACGCCTACCCCCACCCTAACCCTAAACCCAACCCTCACAGTACTGTAAAAATATTAATTATTGTTATACAGTGTCATAAAAAAATGCTGCTTTATTAATGTGCACATCACACTTCCGGCCAGTCGCATATCTAGACTTTACCCTTAGAATGACCAAGAGGCGACACTCAATCCGCTTGTTAAGTGTGACGTCACACGAAGCGGCTTCCGGGTCCAAGCGCTCTATTCAACTGAATGGGGAGACTCATGAAATGGTAATAATAAACGTTTACAAAGCGATTTAAGGCTTTCGAAAATGAAGATTGCAGTATATATATATCCATGCCTAATATCCGATGGCCAGAAAGTGATTCATTTTTTTTTATTGTTAAATTTTTGGTATTTGTTATGCAGCTAGCCCAGAGATTGTTGTGTACACTATGATTTTATATAAAAATTAACTTTAATGTGTGATAAATAAAACATGATCATAAACAAATGATTTCTCTACTCAAATGAATGGCGGCTTGGACCCGGAAACAGTATTACATACGTCACAAACACGTCACCACTTAACAAGCGGATAGAACGCTCCTTTGCAACAGCAACGCTCGGCAAAAGCCCAGGATTCCGCCATTTTGGAGTGAAAGCAATGGCAAGCAGCTGCTTTGTTTTTTATTCATTTATTTAAAAAGTGCATTAAAGCTGAGATGAAACCTGAAAGACGACAATACAACACTTACTATGTCAATCATCGGCACTTTTATTAGTTTATTTTGCAGAGTTAAAATATGCTGTTGTTCTAATGGAATTTTCATTCCAAAATGGCCGCCGCGCCATCTAGTGACTGTTTACCAAACTCCAGTAGAGTGTCGCCTCTGGGTGATTCTATGCTCTTTGGTTATTATGACAATAAACAGACCAGGGGTCTTTTCTTCGTACGTGGATGACTCAGTTAGCTGGATTTGAATATTGACGATTTGAAATGATCCAGGATCGTTTCGTTCTTCAAAACTCATCTGTGAGTTGTTGCCATAGTAACAGTTCTGGTAGCTCAAACCTGGTCAGCAGCAGCAGCTCATTTCATACAAACAGGATTAGATCGCATCAGATAAAGCTAAGAAAATACTGAATGTACAGAATTCTGATATTTTCTTACTGTAGTTATATAAACTTGGGAAAATAGTAAATATATTTTAACTAAGTATATATTTATAAGGTTAAAAAATATAAAACTTTAATAAAAGTACAAAGACTGCCAAAATTTACAAGAGAAAATTTATTGATATGAACTTTTTAGATACAAAAGCATGCATGCACAATATTCGACTTTTTTTTAAAACAGGATAATAATTTATGCAGTCATGTAAGTGTTTTGACTGCTAATATGCCGGTGATTGACACTTTTACCGATATCACAATGCTTTTTTTTAATGCAAAATTAATGTAATTAATTCCTTACGCAGATTAAAAAAAACTGGAGTAGGCCTGGGCTACTATAATAAAGAAAATCTTCTCTAAATGTAAAACTAAATACATTGATATGCATTAAAATACATCATGAATCCTCTTGACATATGGAAGTGTAAAGCCTGCAGCTCACAACAAAGGTGTAAAGTTATTGCGTATCATATTTAACAATCCGTTTACTGCTAATTTAATGTCATTTTGCTCGCATGAATAATTGAATATTAATCAGATGATGTCATTACGCTGCTGTGCCGTCAGCCAATCATTGCTGATCATCTGGTTTCGAGGATGGATAGCTCTGTCCTTCACAACACACGCACGTTCTCAAATCAGTTCATCCAGAAATATTAATCTGATTCGCGAACCAAATTAGCCAGAGATCAGTTATCAAGATTAACAGATCCAGGATCTGCCAAATCATCTTAGATCATTTAAGCGAGGTACGAAGAACAGACCCCAGGGGTCTTTTCTTCGTACGTGGATTACTCAGTTAGCTGGATTTGAATATTGACGATTTCACATGATCCAGGATCATTTTGTTCTTCAAAACTCATCTGCGAGTTGTTGCCATAGTAACAGTTCTGGTAGCTCAAACCTGGTCGGGAGCAGCAGCTCATTTCATATAAACAGGATTAGATCGCGTCAGATAAATTCTGATTTTTTTTACTGTAGTTACAGAGATCAGTTATCAAGATTAACAGATCCAGGATCTGTCAAATCATCTTAGATCATTTAAGTGTGGTACGAACAACAGACCCCAAATCTTTCAGAATGAAATGCCTACTTTTCTTACATCCAATCAGCTCGCAGTAGAAAAAAACAAGCCACACCCACTGTTTTCTCATTTAATTTAGTTTCTCCAGGAACTTCGCCACAATGCAGAAAAAAACGGTTGCAGTTTCTGGTTCATGCGGACTTTATTCCAAACTACCTAGAACATTAATTCATATATAATGCAAATATACATTTTTAGGTCATGCAGTGGCGCAGTAGGTAGTGCTGTCGCCTCTCAGCAAGAAAGTCGCTGGTTTCAGCCTCAGCTGGGTCAGTTGGCGTTATTGTGTGGAGTTTGCATGTTCTCCCTGCGTTCACATGGGTTTCCCCCACAGTCCAAAGACATGCGGTACAGGTGAATTGGGTTGGCTAAATTGTCCATAGTGAATGAGTGTGTGGATGTTTCCCAGAGATGGGTTGCAGCTGGAAGGGCATCTGCTGTGGCGACCCCAGATTAACAAAAGGGACTAAGCTGAAAATGAATGAATGAATATTAATTTCTAAAGAACTAAACAGGAAATGCGGGAACAATTAAAATGTTTTAGATTTTTATTTTATATATTATTTATTGCTGTTATTGGTGTCTTTTTATTGTTCTATTTATTTTTAATATTTTAGAAAAGTGATGTTCATAAAACAGCCAGAGGAGCTGAAATGGCTATAAATGCAGAAAACTCTCTCTCGCTCTCTCTTTCCACCACATCCATTAAAATATCCTACATAGATCATACAAACTGCTACAATTAGTAACTGATTTGTTTTTCCACAGAAAGGGCTGTCATGTCGTGGATTCGAGAGGAGAAACTGTCCCTTTTAGAAAGGCTCACTGCCAACATCTTAAAGGTGTGTTTCTCAGGATCATACAGTAGCAGAAACATAAAGAGACATGTCTACCCAACACGGAAACTTCTGTCATCGTTTACTCACCCTTCACTTTTGCCAAACCTGTTAGAGTTTCTTTAATTCTGTTGAACGCAAAAGAAGATATAAATATTTTTTTTCAAATATAATTTTATTGAATATTTTAGTGCAAAAACATGTCATAAAATTACATTGAGTAAGAAGATAATATCTGTCATACATGTAATCTGAATTTGAATTCTAACCCCCCCCCCCCCCCCCACATGAGTAAGAAAAATAATAATAGTAAATAAGAAATTAAATTGTTATAAAATAAGAAAGAAAATGTGTATTAAATTGTAATTAAATAAACAAGTAAATAATAATAATAATTATTATAATAATGACAAAGAATACAAAATTATATTGCAAAAAGGCCTATTACATTTCTTTTGTCCAGGCTGAGTCTAACAGACAAGCTTTTAGTCTTAGAGACTTAGACGCTCCTGAATAATCAAAGAAAGGGTCCCAGGTCCGATAAAATAGAAAAGGTTTGTTCTTCAGAGCTGTGGAGAAAGCCTCAAGTGGGAAAAGAAGATATTTTGAAAAATGTTGGAAACCAGTAACCATTGACTTCCATAGTATTTGTTTTTCTTACTAAGAAAGTAAATAGTTACAGGTTTCTAACATTTTTCTAAATATCTTCTTTTGTGTTTGACAGAAGAAAGAAACTTGTAAAGCTTTGCAACCACATGCAAATGAGGGAGAATTAAATTGTTTTGGGTGAACTCTCTTTTATCTCTTTAAAAATCTGTCTAGAAGCTTAATGACCTTAATGATTTTATTATTTATCAGGCAGGGCCAATGCCCAAACATGTGGCGTTTATCATGGATGGGAACAGGCGTTATGCCCAAAAGGAGCATAAGGAGAGGCAGGAGGGCCACACACAGGGCTTTGAGAAACTTGCGGAGGTGAGTGTAGAGATGTTGACATTTGACCATTGAGTCTCTAAATCAGTTGCTCCTCTAAATAAATAAACAATTTTTTTTTTCATTTTGAATAGTAAATGATGTAATTTGACTATTATTGTGACAGTTTGTGTACTTTTTAATGTTTTAAAATAACACTTCCTAATCAAGGCTACAATTTTTAAAATCAAGAGATATATACACTCACCGGCCACTTTATTAGGTACACCTTACTAATACCGGGTTGGTCCTCATTTTGCCTTCAGAACTGCCTTAATTCCTCATGATATATATTCAACTTGGTACTGGAAATATTCCTCAGAGATTTTGCTCCATATTGACATGAGAGCATCACACAGTTGCTGCAGATTTGTCGACTGCACATCCATGATGCCAATCTCCCGTTCCACTACATCTGGTGACTCTGAAGGCCATTTGAGTACAGTGAACTTATTGTCATGCTCAAGAAACCAGTCTGAGATGATTCTTGCTGTATGACATGGTGCGTTATCCTGCTGGAAGTAGCCATCAGAAAATGGGTACACTGTGGTCATAAAGGAATGGACATGGTCAGGAACAATACTCGGCTGTGGTGTTGACACAATGCTCAATTGGTACTAATGGACCCAAAGAAAACATCCTTCACACCCTTACATCTCCACCAGCAGCCTGAACCGTTGATACAAGGCAGGATGGATCGATGCTTTCATGTTGTTAATATCAAATTCTGACCCTACCTGAATGTGGCAGCAGAAATGGAGACTCATCAGAGCAGGCAACATTTTTTCCAATCTTCTATTGTGCAATTTTGGTGAGCCTGTGCGAATTGTAGCCTCAGCTTCGAGTGTTTATTAGAGTGAATGTTCCCTTTCTATCAGCTGGAACCAGTCTGGCCATTCTCCTCTGACCTCTGGCATCAACAAGGCATTTACGGCCACAGAACTGCCGCTCACTGGATATTTTCTCTTTTTTGGGTGTACCTAATAAAATGGCCGGTGTGTGTATAGTAGTAAAAATGAAATATTAGTAATATTGAAAATAGCACTTTTTTAATGGTTTGTTTTCCAAATCAAATGTAATAATCAAATGATCGGATAATAGACCCTTGCTTTCTTCAGAACCATTTATTTGATTCAAATATGTTTGGCACACTAGATTTTGATTTATATTGTGCCTTTGGAACCTTTTGGAATAAAAAAAAATAAATAAATGACAATATAGTCATAAATAAACAACGAAAAACAATGAAACTTATTTTAATTAATAGTCATTTCAGTGTTAAATACTATAATTTGCATTGAAGTTGATTAATGGGTGTCTAAATCAGACAAAAGTCTTGTCGTAGATCTCAGTTGTAAGAACAACAAATAATAGCTTGACATTTGTTAAAGTAGCATAAGGTAGATTATTTTGATGAATCATCTGTTGGACTGCATCCCAACCATCACAAATACTGCAGAAGACCTACTGGGACCCCCATGGACCCAAGATTCTTATAGAAATCAGTCAAGGTTGGTGAAGGAAAAGTCATGGTTTGGGGTTACATTCAGTATGGGGGCGTGAGAGAGATCTGCAGGGTGGATGGCCACATCAACAGCCTGAGGTATCAAGACATTTGTGCTGCCCATTACATTATAAACCACAGGAGAGGGCAAAATCTTCAGCAGGATAGCACTCCTCATACTTCAGCCTCCACATCAAAGCTCCTGAAAGCAAAGAAGGTTAATGTGCTTCAGGATTGGCCAGCCCAGTCACCAGACCAGAACATTATTAAGCATGTCTGGGGTGAGATGAAGGAGGAGCCATGAAGATGAATCCAAAGTGTCTTGATGAACTCTGGGAGTCCTGCAGGAACGCTTTCTCTGCCATTCCAGATGACTTTATTAATCAGTGATTTGAGTCATGTCAGAGATGTATGGATGCAGTCCTCCAAGCTCATGATGGAGTCAGACACAATATTCATTCTGTCTCCACTGCAGCAGGACTTTATATTCAATACTGGACATTATTTCTGTTCAGAGACAAGACTTTTGTCTGAGCAAAGTCAGACCCCTACAGTCCTAATGAAATCATTAAAAATTAAGGCATGATCATATTTTATTTTGGTAAAATAAGCGTAATCTAGAGGCCTTTGCCTTTCTTATAAGACACGTCCGATACCAACTGATCAACTAGAAGTCAAGTTATTATTTGTTGTTCCTAAAACCTAGATAGGAGACAAGTTTTTTGTCAGGTAGTGTATTATTACTATTTAAAAAGGCACTTTTTTGATTTGACTATAATCTAATCTGATTTTTTTCTGTAGTGAAAAGCAGAATTTTTCAGAATCATTTTCTGTCACCATGATTCTTCAGAAATTACTTGTAAATTTGCAGACACCAAAATAGCAGGTCTCAACCTTTGACCCATGTATTTCTCTCTCAACATGCATTATTGTCTCCCGCAGACGCTGCGCTGGTGCCTAAACCTGGGCATCCATGAGGTGACCGTATATGCGTTCAGCATCGAGAACTTCAAGCGATCAAAGGAGGAGGTGGACGGCCTGATGGAGCTGGCAAGACAGAAGTTCAGCCGCCTGCTGACAGAGCAGTGAGTTACTCTTCTACACGATCTGCTCATCTTCATTCAATTTTGCGCAATCCATAATCCATATTTTGTCCTTATTACACAGGGAGAATCTTGAGAAGCACGGTGTGTGTATTCGTGTGCTGGGAGATCTGACTCTGCTGCCTGAAGATCTGCAGACACTTATTGCCAAAGCTGTCGTGTCAACCAGAGCGCACAACAAGTGAGTATTTGTCATCTAGCTCATGTTGGAAGTTGCTAAAGGTGGAACAATTTATTACTAAAGTAACTCAAAACTGCCTCTTTATATAATTTACACTCACCGGCCACTTTATTAGGTACACCTTAGTACCGGGTTGGACCTCCTTTTGCCATCAGAACTGCCTTAATCCTTCGTGGCATAGATTCAACAAGATACTGGAAATATTCCTCAGAGATTTTGCTCCATTTTGACATGAGAGCATCACACAGTTGCTGCAGTTTTGTCAGCTGCACATCCATGATGCCAATCTCCCGTTCCATCACATCCCAATGGTGCTCTATTGGATTGAGATATGTTGACTGTGGAGGCCATTTGAGTACATTGAACTCATTATCATGTTCAAGAAACGAGTCTGAGATGATTCACGCTTTATGACATGGTGTGTTATCCTGCTGGAAGTAGCCATCAGAAGATGAGTACACGGTGTTCATAAAGATATGGTCAGCAAAAATACTCAGGTCACTTGACACGAAGCTCAGTTGGTACTAATGAGACCGAAGTGTGCCAAGAAAATATCCCCCACACCATTACACCACCAGCCTGAACCGTTGATACAAGGCAGGAATTGAGAAACAGCTCATGTCTACACAGCAAATTCTGGTCTTTGGATTAAACTCCCTTGGAGTTCAAATCAACTCAATCTGAGTGTACATGCGTGACCATCAAATTTACTCCCCTGCAGAGTTGAAATCACTCTGCTTTTGAAGTTAAATCTGACACTTTCTGGAGTTAAAATTGTAATCCTACAGAGAGTAATTTTACATTTGGGTATAATATAAACTCCTTACCAATGTTAAAATTGAACACTTCTTAGAGTTAAAATGTACTTCAAACAATATATATATTTTTTGTGAAAACGACTGAACTGATGCAATAATTTTACTTACTGCTTTTAATTTTGCAAATCCACACATTAGATTTAGAAATTCCATCAATGGACACACAAATTAATTGTCACAATAGCATTAAATCTAACAGCAAAACATTTACTAATAATACATGTTGGCAGCCAATGCTAACTAAAACCAATGGCTTAATAAAATAAAAGATATTAACGTTACCTTGTTGTGTAAGTTAGCCTATTTGAAAAGTGAGCAGCAGGTTTCTTCATCTGATCAAGAAAAGCTAACTTTTGTTAGATGCTAAGTTCGCCACTCACAGCGTCACAGTACAAAACAAAACACCTACAGCAAAACACATTTCTGTCACAAAATATACAACATTTTAAAAAAGCTTTTAGAATTGTATAACAATGCACACACAACGAAGAACATAACTCCAGTTCTTTTGTGCTGCTCAGCAGGGTTGTGTTATAACAAACTTTCTAAAAATGTAACTCCATTGGCTGGGGCCTCATGTACGAAGACTTGTGTGGAAATCATACTAAAATATTGCGTACGCACAAAGCTGTAAATGTGCGTACATACAAAGCTGTACATCTGAATGAACGTGAAACTAAGCGTAACATGCACGAGCACAAAACCCCTCCCTGCCTCCTCCCCCGTATGAATATGCTAATGACTATACTATACTAAAATCAAGCAAGAAGAGAAACTTTGAACAGAATGTGAATTGGAGGTGCTGCTTTCGGAGGTAGAATGGAGAAAAGCGGTGTTATTTGCAAGTTTGTTCTCCGGAATTAACAACAAAAGAAAAAAATAGAGTGGGAGAGTTTAGCTTATGCGGTTAACACAGTTGGGTCTGAACATCGCACTGAGTGAATTAAAAAAGAAGTAGTGTGATTTATTGGTGTAAAATGTTGCTGCATCCGTAACAGTCTCAGTGGCGCAGCTCATAAGATGCATGTCAACATGTTTTGACATGTTCGAGCATGAACTCGGTTCGAATCCAGCGTCTTATGAACTCTTTCTTCTTTTTTCCCCCGCTACATATCAGATTTTGCCAACTGTTTATCACGACAAAGACAAGTAGGAATCATTAATAAGTCTGTGCATCATATTTTATTTGCACATTTATTGAATGGAAATGTTTCTGATTCACGCATGCAAATTCATCTTCAGATTGTGTCTTTATAGCAATGTGCGTGCGGTAGATAGCTCAGATTACATTGGGAAAACAGGCGACCGCTGCAAATTGTGCTTTAATGTTTAGCTGGTCAACGGTATGGAAACCTTATATACCTGCTATATGAACCCGTCTCATACAGCTGCCATTGCAAGGCTCAGACACTTTGTAGAGAGCAATTTAACACAACTGCCTCTAGGAGTCGCCAATGGAAATAAAACAGACACGCACAAAAAATGTGCGTACGCCAGCCATAAAGCTGCCGTGGAGCTGCGCACATTCCCACGTTCAGTTCATCGTTAGTAAATCCAAACGTGAGCGATTCTGAGCGTGAAACCTGGCGTACGCAAAGTTTTTGCGTACGCAGCGTTGATACATGAGGCCCCAGGTGTTCAGGAACTTGAACTCCAAAATACAATACAACAGGGAGTATCCCATAACACAAAATTGTGTTAGAGTTCAAAAATAAACTCCAAAAATGTAACTCTTTCTCACTTTTTTTCCTAACCCTTAATTTCTCAACTCCAGTAATTTGCTGTGTACATCCCTAAATGCATTAAGTTGGTGTCATGTGATTGGCTGATTAGAAATTTGCCTTAACAGTTGGAGAGGTGTACCTAATAAAGTGGCCAGTGAGTGTACAAAATAATGAATTTATTTTATTAAATTAACTGGCCATTTCAGCAAAAACAATATTGTTTTTTGTCACTTTTAAATTTTGTTTAAAAGTTGCTAGGACAGAATGAAAAGTTGCTAAATCTAGCAACAAAGTTGCTAAGTTGGCAATACTAATGCTTGTTCATCTCAAAAACATAGCAAGAATCAGATGCTTTGTTTCTAGTGAAGATTTAAAAAACTTGTTCATGCTTTTATCAGCAGCAGGGTGGATTACTGTAATGGACTCCTCACTGGTCTTCCTAAAAAGACAGTCAGACAGTTGCAGCTCATCCAGAACACTGCAGCCAGAATTCTAACCAGAACCAGAAAATCAGAGCACATCACACCTGTCCTCAGGTCTCTACACTGGCTGCCAGTTACATTCAGAATAGAGTTTAAAGTATTATTACTGGTCTATAAATCACTAAATGGCCTAGGACCTAAATACATCACAGATATGCTAACTGAATACAAACCTAACAGATCACTCAGATCTTTAGTATCTTTAGTATCATATAAACTAAAAGTTCCAAGAGTTCAGTCAAAGCAGGGTGAATCGGCTTTTAGCCACTACGCCCCTCGCTGCTGGAATCAGCTTCCAGAAATGATCAGATGTGCTCCAACATTAGGCACATTCAAATCAAGACTGAAAACACATCTGTTTAGCTGTGCCTTTACTGAATGAGCACTGTGCTGCGTCCGACAGATTGCACTATCATGTTTTTCTCTTCTTCTTCATTCTTTCATATCACATTTTACCTGTTTTTATGTTTTGTTTTGTTTTTACGCATTTTTATTATTTGTTTTTATTTTTATTTTACTTGTTTCTTTTATTCTTGTTTATATAAAGCACTTTGAATTGCCATTGTGTATGAAATGTGCTATATAAATAAACTTGCCTTGCCTTGCCTTTATTGTGGCCAGGACTAAATATGCATTTACAGATTAATTTTATGATATTTTCCTGAAAAAAACAAGATTCTTTAAACTCAAAAATGAACTTTGTTTATTTATTTTTTCACATTATATGTGTGAAAATTATATGTATGTTTCATCTATGTGTGTAATGTTGTTCAAGCTCCAGTTTGATGTAATTCACATCACATGTATTCATTTATTCATTCATTTTTTTTCGGCTTAGTCCTTTTATTTATCAGGAGTCGCCACAGCAGAATGAACTGCCAACTATTCCAGCATGTTTTATGCATCGGATGCCCTTCCAGCTGCAACCCATCACTGGAAAACACCCATACACTCTCATTCATACACATACACTACGGCCAATTTAGCTTACCCTATTCACCTACAGCGCATGTGTTTAGACTGTGGGGGAAACCAGAGCACCAGGAGGAAACCCACGCCAACACAAGGAGAACGTGCAAACTCCACACTGAAACGCCAACTGACCCAGCCGAGGCTCGAACCAGCGACCTTCTTGCTGTGAGGCGACAGCACTACCCACTGCGCCACCGCACTGCCCCACAGCATTCCATGACTGAATAAAAATGCAGAGTTTATTTCAAACAGAAACTGTAAATAGTCTATACTCTCGTTGTTTCGAGCCTCGGCTCTGCGTTTCAGTGTGGAGTTTGCATGTTCTCCTTGTGTTGGCGTGGGTTTCCTCTGAGTGCTCTGGTTTCCCCCACAGTCCGAACACATGCGCTATAGGTGAATTGGGTAAGCTAAATTAGCCGTAGTATATATATGTGTATGAATAAGTGTATGGGTGTTTTCCAGTGATGGGTTGCAGCTGGAAGGGCATCTCATTTTGGATTATTTAATACATCCTGAGTAATTTGACCAACCCCAATATTTGTAACGTTAATGTGTGCTTTCGCATCATAATCTCTCACGTTTCTCTGCAGGTGTTTTCTGAATGTGTGTTTTGCTTACACGTCGAGACATGAAATTGCAAATGCAGTGAAGGAAATGGCATGGGGAGTCGAGCAGGGACTGATCAAATCCAGGTAAACTCCATTTTATTGAAACAAGTGCAGCAAAACAATTGCAGCAAGTTTATTATTAATAATTGTGGGTTTTATTTTTCAGCGACGTGTCTGAAGTTCTCCTCAGTGAGTGTCTGTATAGCAGTAATTCTCCAAACCCTGATCTGCTCATCCGTACATCTGGAGAAGTGCGTCTCAGTGACTTCTTACTGTGGCAGGTAATGGAGATTTCTATATTAGTCACTATCATAGCAAACAGTGCATCCGGAAAGTATTCAACGCGCTTCACTTTTTCTACATTTTTTATGTTACAGTCTTATTCCAAAATGGATTAAATGCATTTATTTCCTCTGTATACTCCACACAATCCTCCATAATGACAATTTGGAAAAAAAGAGTTTTTGAAATTGTTGCAAATTTATTACAATTAAAAGCTGAAGAATCACATGTACATCAGTATTCACAGCCTGCTATTTCCGGATGCACTGTATATTGATTATTGTGGCAGGTCTAGTTGAAACAGAACAGAACTTTTTAAGACAGTGTTGAATCAACAGGCAAAAGCAATACATACCTTTAACTGTACGTTCACACCGAAAGCGGCGACAGCGTCAAAGTAGCCGGAAGTCATTCATTTTCAATGAGAGCCGGCGGCGATAGGCGCCGAGGAGCAGCGCGGTGCGTCTTCGCTGGCGTGAGCGTCGAGGAGAGTTGAAATGAAGTCAACTTTATGGTAATGAGATATGACGCGGTTCGGCGGCAAGCAATCAGAATGAAGACGTCCATCGCTTGATAGCAGTTCAGAGAACACAGACCTGTGAACTTTGGTTCCGACCACAGTTGTTCCCAAGGGTTTGATTATTGCGGTCGCCGGATTTCCAATTATTTACAATTTTTTCCTACAGGAACATACATTAAATAAGTTACTGCCGAGTTACTGATGTTCATTAAAGTTATATAAATTTATCTTAAAAAAGCGGGAATCTCACGCGATGTGACAGTACAAAACAGTACTGCTGCTTCAGGATATTTCAGACATATGGACACATATTGGATAAATAGAGCAAAGCCACACCACATGCAACTTGATCTTCCATTGTTGTATGAATTTGATAAGAAGTGCGCAACATTTTCACGCTAGAAACATGTTTTATGCAGGAATGTAACTGATATGGTGCAACGGCTCCTTTAAATATGAGATCAATGTAGCGAGTTTTGACGCTCTCGCTGCCGGAGCTGAAGGCAGAGAGCGTTGTCGCCAGGGCGGCCAGAGCGACCTTGGACGCTCTCGCCGCTTTCGGTGTGAACGTACGGTAACTAACACTCCATAACTAAAAAATAATATTCCACAACAATAATAATCAGATTAACACCATGATTCTGTCGCCCCATTCTTACCCTAATAAACTTTTTCTAAATAAATAAACAGCTGGCAAACCACCAAGCAAATTTCTTCTTCTTGCATGTATCTTCTGAAAACTTTTGATTTTACCCCACACAGAAATACAAAAGCTTCTTAATGTTGTAATGTAGTATGTAATGTAGTTGAATGATGATTAAATAATATGTCTTTTTTCCATTATTCAACTTTTTCCTCAATAATGTTATACTCCACAGACCTCGTATTCGTGTCTGGTGTTCCAGTCGGTCCTGTGGCCCGAATATTCCTTCTGGAATCTGTGTGAGGCTATTTTGCAGTTCCAGCTGAGTCATCGATCTATCCAGGTGTGCCATAACGCTTCTGTTGTTCTGTTTGTATGGAGAGTTTTCAGCTTGTTTGATGTACCTGCTGCATAGGGTGCCATTCACTATATACAGCATGTACATAGATTTGCTTTAATGTCTCAATTAGACATACGGTTGAAGTCCTCCTGTGAATTTGTTTTTCAGATATTTCTCAAATTATGTTAAACAGATTCAGGAATTTTTCACAGTATGTCTGATAATATTTTTTCTTCTGGAGAAAGTCTTATTTGTTTTGTTTCGGCTAGAATAAAAACAGTTTTAATTTTTTTTAAAACAATTTTAAGGTCAATATTATTAGCCCCCTTAAGCAGTATTTGTTTTTGATAATCTACAGAACAAACTACTGTTATACAAATCTTAATTACCCTAACCTGCCTAGTCAACCTAATTAACCTAGTTAAGCCTTTAAATGTCACTTTAAGCTGTATAGAAGTGTCTTGAAAAATATCTAGTCTAATATTATTTACTGTCATTATGGCAAAGATAAAATAAATCAGTTCTTAGAAATGAGTTATTAAAACTATTATGATTAGAAATGTGTTGAAAACAATCCTCTTTCCGTTAAACAGAAATTGGGAAAAAAATATACAGAGGGGGGCTAATAATTCTGACTTCAACTGTATGTCAATATTCAGTAATTCAATATAATTGTATTAATAAACATGCACAATATTGATAACATGACCACTTTAAAATACTGTAAATAATTATTTAACCTTTTATCAGTGCTTAGAGACCTTATTGATTATATATATTTATGTATATTTTAAGAATTATGTTTATTGGATTTTCACAATATACAGACAACAATAAATCTTCAAAACAAATATCAACAACAAAAAAAAAAACAATGGAGACAAAAAAAGAGAGAATAAATAATGGAGATTAAATAATGGATTATGCAGTGCATCCGGAAAGTATTCATAGCGTTGTTCATAGCATTTTTTTATGTTACAGCCTTATTCTAAAATGAATTAAATTCCTTTATTTCCTCAAAATTCTCCACACAATCCCCCATAATGACAATGTGAAAAAAGAGTTTTTGAAATTGTTGTAAATTTATTAAAAATAAGAAAGCTGTAAAATCACATGTACATCAGTATTCACAGCCTTTGCCGTGAAGCTGTAAATTGAGCTCAGGTACATTCTGTTTCCACTGATCATTCTGAAGATGTTTCAGCAGCTTTATTGGTGTTCACCTGTGGTCAATTCAGCTGATTGGACATGATTTGAAAAGGCATACACCTGTCTATATAAGGATCCAGGGTTGACAGTGCATGTCAAAGCACAAACCAAGCATGAAGACAAAGGAATTGTCTGTAGACCTCTGAGACAGGATTGTCTTGAGGCACAAGGCTGGGGAAGGTTACAGAAACATTTCTGCTGCTCTGAAAGTTCCATTAAGCACAGCGGTCTCCATCATCTGTAAGTGGAAGATGTTTAACCAGCAGGACTCTTCCTCGAGCTGGCCGGCCATCTAAGCTGAGGGATCGGGGGAGAAGGGCCTTAGTAAGGGAGGTGATCAATAACCCGATGATCACTCTGTTTGAGCTCCAGCGTTCTTCTGTGGAGAGAGGAGAACCTTACAGAAGGACAACCATCTGTGCAGCAATCCACCAATCAGGCCTGTATGGTAGAGTGGCCAGACGGAAGACACTCCCCACCTGGAGTTTGCCAAAAGGACTGAAGGACTCTCAGACCATAAGAAACTAAATTCTCTGCTCTGATGAGACTCAAATTGAACTCTTTGGAGTGAATGCCAGCCGTTACGTTTGGAAAAAAGCAGGCAGCGCTCATCAGCAGGCTCATACTAACCCTACAGTAAAGCATGTTGGTGGCAGCATCATGCTGTGGGGATGTTTTTCAGCAGCAGGAACTGGAAGACTAGTCAGGATAGAGGGAAAGATGAATGCAGCAATGTACAGAGACATCCTGAATGAAGACCTGCTTCAGAGTGCTCTTGACCTCAGGCTGGGGTGATGGTTCATCTTCCAGCAGGACAATGACCCAAAGCACACCACCAAAATATCAATGGAGTGCCTTCACAACAACTCGGTGAGTGTCCTTGAGTGGACCAGCCAGAGCCCAGACCTAAATCCTATTAAACATCACTGGAGAGATCTGAAAATGGCTGTACACCGTTACTTCCCATCCAACTTAATAGAGCTTGAGAGGTACAGCAAAGAGGAATGGGTAAAAATTCCCAAAGACAGGTGTGCCAAGCTTGTGGCATTATATTCAAAAAGACTTGAGGCTGTAATCGCTGCCAAAAAAGCATCAACAAATTATTAAGCAAAGGCTGTGAATACTGATGTACATGTGATTCTTCAGCTTTTTTATTTTTAATAAATTTGCTACATTTTCAAAAGCTTTTTGTTCACATTGTCATTATGGGGGATTGTGTGGAGTATACAGAGTAAATAAATGCATTTAATCCAATTTGGAATAAGACTGTAACATAAATAAATGTGAAAAAAGTAAAGCGCCGAGTAATTATCCGAATTATCCGAATAATTTTCGAATGCACTGTATATAAAACAGGACTAACCCAAATAAAAACAGATCAGAAAAAGGCCTAAAAACATTCCTTATTTTTCAGATGATAATACAGTTACAAAATTCCTTTTAGCATAGGGCAAAGACTATGTGCCAAATAATCCAAATATGGAGTCCAAATTGTTTGTGTAAAACATAGGTAAGATGTTCCAAAGACATTAACTCAAAAAGTATCTTGTGTCAACCTTAAAGGGCTATGACACCCCCCCCCCTTTCGGTTCAGGTCCACCTCAGAATTTTTTCAAAAGATGCATCATAGTGGGCGTGGAGCTCCGCGAGCAAAGGGCAGGAGTGGGCGTGGCCAGCAGAGCAGGGGAGAAGGAGGGGAGCGAGCAACTGTCAGTCGGTTCACAAAATAAGACACAAACCATGAGGAGACTCATGATTATATAGTTTACAAAGTTAAAATGCAAAGAAATAAACAGTAATTTAATGCCCTGCTGCATTTGTAATTTCAAATAAAACATGGAAAAAAATTTAAAATCATTTTAAACCCGGAAGCTGAAATCAGCAGACAAAAGCTTAAAATTACCCAGTTTTCCCCACAATTAAAGCCGACAGGTGCTAACATTGTCTTAACTGATGCTCAACACACACAAATCTGTTAAAATCTCAAAAAAGTACTCAAGGATTTCATGAACCTTTAAAATGATGGACATTTATCACTAATCCAATTACGTAAAATATGTGTTCTAGTGGCATAGGTTAATAATATACTATACAATTTCTTATTAGCTGATGAAACATTCATTATATATTAACAGCTCAAACATTTTTAAGTTAATCTGGCCTACAACATGATGAAATATTGATTGAACTGTTCATTTCTATGGCTAATGTACACTAACACCATTTCTTTAAGACTCCAATCGTCAACATTAGTTAATTGAACTAAGCTCAAAATAAAAAACTACAAATTCTTTTATTCATCATAGCTGATGATCATTTCTTTGTTAATGCCTAAAACGCGTTAAAATACAGTCGTAATCTGATTAGCGGTCAGAATCATTTTATTAAATGGAGTTAATAACTAATAAAAATCTGTTGTATTTATAAGGTTTTTGTTGTATGATAACTTAGCAGCTGTAACAAATCAGGCTATTCCTCACTGCTGATTTTAATCCATTAACTAACCATTACTAATGAGACTTTATTGTAATTCTATTGTAGTTTATTATCCTTTTCCAACTATCCCTTTAATATATGTATGAGCATTTTGGCCACAGGATATTGTATTACAGCATGTGCCATTGTTGCACAAGTCATTTTTGCTAACGCTAACCATTAATCTTTCCCTAAATGGCTTCTCGATGGCATCAGTTTAGGAAGTTCAGAAGTTTATTTAAAGATGCAAAAGCATGCATTTTAATGCAGACAGTAATTGCATTTAATTTAGTTCATTACTACAGCAAAGTTAACTTCTCATTAGCTGAACCAAGACCTTTCGCTTGATTAACTATTAATCATGCCTACTCATGGTATGCAAGTTTCAGAATTACTCCGTCAACGTTCTGTCAAACACACAAAAGGCAAATAGAAACCACGAGTGACCACAGGCCTGTTGCACAAAACAAGTTGAAGTTTCAGGTTGACATATCCAAAGAAATGCAAACTAGTTAAGATCAAGTTGAGTTGTTTCACAAGCTTGATATAAACATTCTACTCTGGAGCACATGCAAATGTGACAAGTGCAGCAAACAGCACACATGTCAACATTGGGATGTGAAAATAAGGGATATGCCCACCATAGCAAGGGATATCACAACTAGGGGTGTCAAAATAATCGTTTCTTCAGTGCACCACGATGCAGACGAGGACAATTCAATATCGGTTCAGTAATAATCATAACCGGTTATTACTGACGTCATTTACCTCATATGCGCTCTGTCGCGAGGAAGGCGATCGCGAGTATTTACAACGCTCTAAAACTCATAAACTGTGCACAATTTCACTGTGTGTGTTTGCTGGATCAGTCTTTCACTGACATATACAACAAAAGCCCCTATCTCACTGAGATAGAGAGAATGAAAGTGCTCCATTTCTCTCTCTCTTTCTCTCGCTCTCTCTCTCTCTCTCACACACACACACACACACACACACACACACACACAGTGGCCCATTTGACCTGCTGGCGTGGCTTTTCTTCTCCTCTCGGCTGTTTTACAGCGTTACTTCTGGATAAAGAAACGAGCGCGTGTCTGCAGAGTTTTCTCCACCCTGTCTATCATACATCAGCTGTGAGATCGCACAAGAGCCAATTGCAACCGTTTTTGTTGAGGGTGTGACCAATCAAAGAGGTGTAAGACAACTAGACAAGGATCAGAAAGTGAGCTGGATATTTATATTTGTTTATATTATTTGCTATGCTCGTTTTGTTTAAAGTTACAGTTTGTATATCTGACTGTTTGTATTAAATGACAAAATTGTATTAAAAATAATATATAAATATAAATATATTCATACATTTAATACAAGAACTGCTGCTGTGAAGAAAATATAAAACTGTGTATGGAAAGCACCATCAATGCACCGTGATATCGAATTGAACGGAATCGATGACATGATAATCGTAACCGAACCGTGAAACTAGTGTAGGTTCACAGCTCTAATCACAACCCTAAGAAAACCCCCAAAAATGACTAAATATGTTTCTCTGGAGCTGTTTAATTGTAAATAAACAGATAAATGATAAGTAATACATTTGCTTTATAATAATAATAAAAAAAAATATTAAGATACAATGATGTGCTTTCATTTTCTCGGTGTGAATATTCTTAAATAATGTAGCCTTTGACAGCAAGCATCAGTGTTTTTTGAGATTGAAATAAAAATAAGGGATGATGGGGCAGGGTGGTGCTGGATATGTGCGTACCTTTTGAAAAAAAAAATCCTGCAGGCGCCCCTGTTGGAATCTTCAGATGGTTTTTGCTATTTCTGCTGAGAATTTTGGTAAAAGTCTGCGGATTTCTGCGGAATTATTTTGGGAGTATCACAACTAAAATCTTAATATGTGAAATAAAAAATAATATATTTTTAACTTTTATTTAATGTTTAAAATGCAAATTCAATTAGATTCACTTTATTTGGTAAATAAAGCAAGTTTGTCATGTAATATATCTAGTAAAAGACAAACTGCATTGTACATAAACCAGATGAGC
Organism: Danio rerio; assembly: GCF_049306965.1. Classification (NCBI taxonomy): domain Eukaryota; kingdom Metazoa; phylum Chordata; class Actinopteri; order Cypriniformes; family Danionidae; genus Danio; species Danio rerio. The sequence continues at coordinate 55,776,181 of NC_133191.1, forward strand.
ATTTTCACATTAGTCAATAATATTACTGAAATTAATTTAAAAAAACTGAATAAATATAGATTTACACAAGTAAATAAACAGAATTAATGATGGGCTAAAAAACCCATTCGCAGATTCTGGATGGGCCAACCGATAACTCACACTCAAGCACATTCAAGGCAGCATGATGATGAGAAATGTAATTAATAGTTACTATTATTGTCATCATCATCATTAGATATTCATTTAGGGATTATTGCACAAATATTAAGTCATCACAGCACTAGTTAGCAAGTTGTTTCTGGTGTTTGTTAGTCCTAATTGATGTTGTTTCCAAATACAATAAATCCCTTAATTTACAATTTGCAGTGGTGCTCATTCATTTTTGGTGGGTGCTCCTACATTTTTCCTGGTGCTCCTAAATATTTAAGGTTGGGAGCATCGGTGCTACCAAGTAAAAAAGTTAATTTCGAGCGCTGTAATTGGTCAAAAAATATTGTCAATTAACCCATTTGATCAGTTATAAATGCATAGCAATGTTTTACACATGTGTTGGTGCGATACTTTGTAGTGTGCAGTTTAATACAACTCCCTTTAGGAGTCGCCAATGGAAATAAAACAAACACACACAAGACATACACGTACGCCAGACATGACGTTGGCGTGGAACAACGCACATTCTCACGTTCATTTTATTGTTAGTAAATATAAACGTGAGCATGGAACCTGGCGTGCGCAAAGTATTTGTGATACATGAGGCCCCAGGTCATAAATATTTACCTGAAAGTTTTGGAAAAGTCCTGAAAAGTTTGTAGCAAACATTAAGGGTGTCACGATTTCAATTTTAAATTGAAATTGATCGAAATTTTTGCTCAATTTCGATTATCGAATCAAAAAATATAATCGTCGATGCTGCCACGCCCCCATGTCACGTCAGCTTGGCTTGCCAAGCGGGAAAAAAACACGTTTGTTGAAGTGCTTGTTAAACTGCAGACGCAGGAGACCCGTCGACAGAACTTAAACCCTCTCCTCTTTCAATGAAGTCGCCGGTGTGGAAGTATTTTCGATATCCAGTGAGTTATGTTGACAATGTTCGTGTTGAAAAAACACAAAAAAACACAGTTTGCAAGCTCTGCTTTGTACATATAGGGTTAGGCCGATAGACGAAGGGCGCATCGTGATCCTCCGCCCCGCCCCCATTGCAAATCCGTTCGCGAAAACACTCAGGCGCTGTTTACACTAATATGTCTTTGTTTTAAAATGGCATTTTAGAACGACAACGATTTGACATCCACAGTGGCGTGTAGTATTTCTGAGCAGCCCTCCTTCTTCACTACCGCTGAAAACACACATGACGTGACCACACACACTCATTCACACACAGACACAGACGCACAGAGCCATGCGCTCGAGACAGCAGGTCCAGGCAGTCAGAGGATCAGTAGACTGCTTCAATCTTTCACTCACTTGTACTTGGTCATTTTAGCGAACACCTCAGATACTGTTGGCTGGTTTCTGTTGGTTGTGCGTCTTTTTTACCGACGCCATTATAACGACACAGATCACTGCCTATTCACGAGTCCCGCAGAAAAAGTGATTGACAGGTGGTAATTATGTGTGTATCTTGCCTTTATTCATTTACTGTATGATTTGTTTATGGGAAAAACAAAAACCATGCAGGTCAGGTAGTTTAAACGGTAGGCTACAAAAAATTTATTTGTTCTTAATTCATTAATCATTCATAATCGAAAATCGAATCGAACCGCGACTTTAGAATCGAAAAAGTAATCGAATCGAGGATTTGGAGGATCGTGACACCCTTAGTAAACATGTGTATGAACCCTGCCTCTAATCTTAACCAAGTTGGATTTATTTAGTTTCGTCAACTCTAAACTGAAGCCTGGTTTATACTTCTGCGTCAGGTGACCGGCGTAACCCACGGCGCATGCAACGCACGTGGCTGTGCATTTATACTTCTGCGCGCTGTCTCTGTTGGTCTGCATTAACACTTCCGAAACGCAGTGAGGTGTAAATGTTCCTCTGTGTCGAGTTTCTTCTCTGCTGTTTTGCTTTTCCTGAACACTTCCTGGATGTACAAGTGGCTCAAACTCGCTCATTTTGAGGCAGGAACCGGCGGACGTGCAACAACTTTAACTATGAGGTAAACACAAAACAAAACTTTCCATCAGGAGCTCCTTCACGGGACTCCACACTTGTAAACAATCGCTACATTGGGCTCACGTCCAGCTCGCGCCATTCGCGCGGCTCTCGGTCCCGCCCAGACTCGTCAGCGCTACCAAAGCCAACCAATCACAGAGCTTGTGCTACGCGTCGTTGCGACGTGTAGTTATAATTTTTAAGAGGTGCACGTCAGCGACGCCGACGGCCACGGCGAAGGGCTATGCGTCAGCGCCGTAGCATACGCCGGCGTTTGATGCAGAAGTATAAATCCGCCTTTACTCTACAACAGGGGTCACCAATCTCGGCCCTGGAGGGCCGGTGTCCCTGCAGGTTTTAGCTACTACTTGCCTCAACACACCTGCCTGGGTGTTTCAAGTATACCTAGTAAGACCTTGATTACCTTGTTCAGGTGTGTTTGATTAGGGTTGGAGCTAAAATCTGCTGGACTCCGGCCCTTCAGGAACAAGTCTGGTGATCCCTGCTCTACAACCTGGAGTTTGTTCTACTTCTTTTGTGCAACCAGCCTCAGGTTTCTCACATAACCTGCTTTTTATATTTAGGCCTTGATGTCATGTGTGTGCTTTGTTGCAGAAAGCCCGGGAGCTGCACAGAGAAGAGCAAGTGCTTCAACAGATGGAGTCGGATCGCACCTGTGTGGCTGAAATCCTCCAGCATCGCGGCAATGGAAAGCCTATGGACGGTCAGAGTCGGCAGAACGCACTGCTAAACTACAGCAGCAGCCGTGAGGAGAGGGTTCGAGGCTTTCTGAACGCCCTGCAGCACAAGAGAGACGCTTTCTTCGATGATTTAAGCAGCCAGGCTGTTGTGGCTTAGCGATGAACTGTTTATCTGGTGATCTGTGAATACTGTAGATCTGGAAGGACGCTTCACCCCGTTTTATGGGGCAATGGTTATGTATACTTGAAATTGGAATAGAAATCTGGTAATAAATTCGCTTTGATTGAGCACAGGGGCTTCGTTTATGAACTTATACACTGTTTGACATCAATGTCATATTTAATCAAAAGAGTGAACGTCAGTAAAAGTCATTACTCTTCATTAACTGGTCAGTATTGGTCATTATTACTTCATTGGATGTTTGTCTTACTGCTTGTGTAAAGAAATACACAAGGTAGTTTAGTATGAAGCTTAAATACAGTAACACTGAAAGGTGTGGACACATTCGACTGAATATAGTTCATTCATTCATTTTCCTTAAGCTTAGTCCCTTATTTATCAGGCGTTTCCACAGCGGAATGAACCGCCAACTATTCCAGTATATGTTTTACACAGTGGAAACTCCTCCAGCTGCAACCCAGTACTGGGAAATATCCACACTGACATTCACACGCACACACACTTGTACACTACAGCCAATTTGTGTTTGGACTGGGGGAAACCTGAGCACCTTGAGGAAACCCACGCCAACATGGGGAGAACATGCAAACTCCGGACAGAAATGCCAACTGGCCCAGCTGAGACGACAGTGAGGCGATAGTGCTAACCTCTGAGCCACTACTGCGTGAAATTAGTTTTATAAGGAATATTAATGTACATGGAAAAGCATATTAAATGCAGGTAGTGTCCATTTTTAAATGGCTTTCAATTGTCACTGTGTGTAAAGGATATATTTCTGTATTATTTAAAGATATTGACCTTAATAAATTTGATTATACAGTTGAAGTCAGAATTATTAGCCCCCCTTTGAATAGTTTTTTCCTTTTTTAAATATTTCCCAAATGATGTTTAACAGGAAATTTTCACAGTATGTCTGATAATATTTTTTCTTCTGAAGAAATTCATATTTGTTTTATTACGGCCAAAATAAAAGCAGTTTTTAATTTTTTAAAAAACATTTTAAGGTCAATATTATTAGATCAATATTAGATATATATTTTTGATAGGCTACAGAACAAACCATCTTTATACAATGACTTGCCTAATTACCCTAACCTGCCTAGTTAACCTAATTAACCTAGTTAAGCCTTTAAATGTGCCTTTAAGCTGTATAGAAGTGTCTTGAAAAATATCTAGTCAAATATTATTTACTGTCATCATGGCAAAGATAAAACAAATAAGTTATTAGAGATTAGTTATTAAAGCTATTATAATTAGAAATGTGTTGAAGAAATCACTCTGTTAAACAGAAATTGTGGAAAAAAATAAATACAGTTATAAATATAAATATAGGGGAATAGTTCTGACTTCAACTGTATATCATATATTTAAAAATACAAAAATGTTGCTGACAAATTGGTGAAACTAAGAGTTTTAAAGAATAATGGTGAAGTATTTACCATTGATTAAAAATTTGGGGCCAAACTGTTCATCCTAAGCTGAAAATTCATTTTTGTCATTATTTACTCACTATTTTCTTGTTTCAAATCTTTTTGAGTTTCTTTCTTTTGTTAAATACTTAAGTATTTAAGGTAGGCCAATTTTTTGGTCTTAAAACATAAAAAAATCCAACATGTTCTAATGTCAAAATTGTATTGTTGTTTTTATACATAAAACCCCATTTCCTTCTCTGAACTTGTCATGGAGTGTAACATATTTATTTAAAGATATCCTACAAGTATAAGTGGCCTTAATAAATTTAATTATATGTGTCAAACTGGTCAAACCTCTAGATTTGAAGAATAATGGCTAAGTATTGACAATTAATCCATATTTTTGGACATTTTTACACCAAATTACTGTGTTATCTGTAATCTTAAGGTAGGCCCATTATTTTGGTCTTAAAGCATAAATAAACCCAACATGTTCTAATGTCAAATTTGTATTGTTGTTTTGATACATAAAACCCCATTTCCATCTCTAAACTTGTCATGGAGTGCAACATAATTCTGTATATTTTTAAAACTGTCCTAAAGTAATAAGTGGCCTTTAATTGATTTGTCAAAACGGTAAAACCTTTAAATTTGAAGAATAATAGCAAAGTGTTGACAATTAATCCGTATATTTGGGAACCAAACCGAGTCTTTTAAAATAGGCTAGGCTACCTGACGAGATGTTTTGGACGTGTTTACACCGAATTAAATACTAGTGTGTCATCTGAAAACCTCGGTATTGTTTTTGCTTTAAAACATGAAAAAGGGGACACACTTTAATGTTCAACTTTATTAGATGTACTGATACACAAAAGCCCATTTTCGTCTCTGAACTCACGACGACGTTAGCAGTTTTTGTCTGTTCGTTTCATTATTTACATTAAATTCCCGGTGCGCTGTGCGGTCTGGCCAGCAGGGGCGCCATTATTACCAAGATGAGCAACAGCATCTGTGTCTGAGCTTGAAAAAACCCGGTGAAGTCTAGATGGGATACAGCTGCGGATACTCCGCGTAATTATTGTGACACTGTACAACATTATTTATATTTTACATTACTGTGAAGGTTGGATTTAAGGTTGTGGTAGTGAAAAACGTAAATAGAATCCAATTTAATTGGTAATTTAATAAATAACAAGAATAATACTTGGTGTAATTTCTGTTTATACATTACTGTGACGGTTGGGGTAAAGGTAGACGTTAATAAAATACAATTTTTAGGTAAAAAAAATATAAATATTTCTTGTTAACTTCCGACCGCGGCTGTATCCCTTCTGAAACCCGAGCGGGGAATTCAGTCATTGTTGCTTTAAGAGATAAGCGACGCCCAGCGATACGTCATCGTCGTCGAAGCCAATCGCCGAGCAGAGTATGTAAAATCTGGTTTAAACCGGTTTCTATCTTAAATTTCAATATAAAAACTTAATAAAACATATAGAGCCGTTATTGTATTTTACGCGAGACGCTGTGAGGCGTGTAGGGAGCCGCTGCTGACGAGCATACTATACACACCCACACTCAGATTTTTTTTGCCATTTTTTCGGGTTTTTTCTGCAGCCAAGATGCCCAAAAGAAAGGTAAGAGTGCACTAAGATATCTCTATTTTTAACAAAAATCCTAAAATTCGATATTTGTCAACATATGTGTGCATTTTTTTGTATTTTTTGTTGCTGTTATTCGCTGTGATGGTGTAGTTGTTTTTTTAATAATGGCGGACGGTCGATTTTACATATTCACTGTCAGGGATACTGTCACCCTGTGACGAAAACACGAGCAAAAACGGCTGAAAATAAAACCACACGAGCTTTACACATCGACTAATTCTGTAACCTA
>NC_133191.1:55785000-55797500 GCF_049306965.1 Danio rerio
CTTTTTTTATTTGTAAGGAAGTTACAATGAAATTGTCACTAGAAAAAACAAAAACAAATAAGGCAACAATGTTAAATAAATTTACAATGTGAACCTTCAATTTCCTTAGAGTTGTGTGTTCTGAATTTGTCTTTTTTATTAAGTTATGTTCTGAAACAGTGGAAGGATATTCAGTGACTCTTAAAATGCTTTGTTTTAAATGGTTTTGAATAAAAAAAATAAAAAAACTGTCCAGAAAGAAAACGTGTCGTGTTTTTGAATGTTTGGTCAGCTAAATGTAAGTTTAAATGGGATTTTACTTATTAAAAACAATAGCATTATAATAAAATGTTGGATATATATACATATATATCTAACATTTGCATATAATATATATAATTTAAATAATTAACTATTTGCATTGAAGTAAATCAAATTGCCATAAGAGATCAAGTTCAATAAGGTCTCATTTGCTAAAAAAACACCCTTACAGCACTTACATCCTTTTATAAATGTTAATTATAAATGTTAGTTCACAGTCCATTAACTTAATGTTGATTGATTAATACCTTTGTCTTATGGTGGGGTAATTTTTTCTGTTACAGCCACCAGAGTATGAAAGTAAAATATAATTACAATAAGAGATCAAGGGCAATGAGGTCTCATTTGGTAAAAAAAAAATACATCAATTAACAAAAATACACTTTTCAGCACTTATGTCTTTTTTATAAATGTTGATAAATAGTATTTATATGTAATGTTAGTTTACAGTCTTTTAACTTAATGTTGATTGATTCATACCTTTATTTGTCTTATGGTGGGGTATTTTCTGTTACAACCGTGTGTATATATATATGTGTGTGTGTGTATATATATATATATATATATATATATATATATATATATATATATATATTGTAGAGCTGTGCATCGATAGATTTGCTCTTCAGTTTTTGGACTCTCAGCAGTGAATATTAAACCACACTAAACTAAACTGAACTTAAACTCTGAAAATGGAACTACACTGTTTCAGTTCACTATAATCTTCTATGTGAAGCTGCTTTGATTGTAAAAGCGCTAAAGAAATAAAGATGAATTGAATAAATTCAAAACATATATACATATACATAAATATAAATACCCGTATAAACACCTACATGTATTGTTTATTGTCCATAATAACTAACAAGTTTTATATATATGAGCAATTCCGTGCAAATGTCAACCTTGCCATAAAAAAAAGTTTTCACCAAAATACACAAAAACCCCAGAAACAGTTTCTGTAAGCAAAACATATTCCTGAATGTATCTGTCAGTGTTTCAAACGATTATATTTAATTTGCCAAAATCACACAAGTGGCAATTTCACATCTGTCACATCCATAACAGAAAAGTGTCACATCCATAACAACACTTTTTCCTCAAGAATGTGAAAATATTAAATTAAATAAAACCAATAATTTTTGTTCTATAGAGAGCCAACTCTTATCCTCTTAATTAGCATTGTTTCTTTTGGGTTGTGCAGTTCATATCACAGAAATTCTACAAAGTATGCTGTATACTGTAATCTCGCAGATTTTTTTGTCACATCCATAACGCATGTTTAATTTCCTCATTTAAAATACAAAACATGTTTACAGATACTTTTCTGGTCCCAGAACTCTGTGGTCAGTCGTTCTGGAAATTATAAACAGATGTTTCAATGTTTCAATGTAATGTTAAAATATGCTTTCTATGTGAATTTATGTTTTGAGTTTTGACTGCAAATGTCACATCCATAACGCTGGAATAGCTCACATATATATACAGTTGAAGTCAGAATTATTAGCCCCCTTTTGATTTGATTATTTTTTTTTATATTTCCCAAATTGTTTTTAACAGAGCAAGGAAATTTCCACAGTATATCTGATAATATTTTTTCTTCTGGAGAAATATCTTATTTGTTTTATTTCGGCTAGAATAAAACCAGTTATTAATTTTTTAAACACCATTTTTGGGACAAAATTATTAGCCCCTTTAAGCTATATTTTTTTTTCGATAATTTACAGAACGAACAATCGTTATACAATAACTTGCATAATTACCCTAGCCTGCCTAGTTAACCTAATTAACCTAGTTAATTCTTCAAATGTCACTTTAAGCTGTACAGAATTGTCTTGAAAAATATCAAGTCAAATATTATTTACTGTCATGACAAAGATAAAATAAATCCGTTATTTGAAATGAGTTTTGAAAACTATTATGCTTAGAAATGTGCTGAAACAATCTTCCCTCCATTAAACAGAAATTGGTGAAAAAAATAAACGGGAGCTAATAATTCAGGGGGGCTAATAATTCTGACTTCAACTATATATATATATATATATATATATAGTAAATTTTATAAAGAGTTTCCCATATTTACATAAATAACAGGCAGGCTGCTGTTGTTGTTACATTAGTTCTCCGCTAGATGTCCCTGCCCCGTAAAAAATGAGCAAAATGATTTAACCTGTATTTCAATGACTGCCCGGCAGGTGTCTCACTTTGCAAGCTAAAGCCAAAGCGCTCTATTTTCTCGCCAAGGGATCAAATAAATATTTCTCACCCAACACCTAAATGTCTTCACGTTAAACTCAATCTCACCTCCATTGTGAAGATATTTTTACAAGAGTGAGAAAGGGTTTTCTAGGAAAACATCTGCTCAGCACAAAGCCGCGTGGCCTACACTTTTCTTTTGCTGACACCCATGAAAAGACATGTTTACACAACACAATGCGAATCCGTATATGATAAGAATAGATAGCATTATGATCATGTTTTAAATATTAGCCTAACTCTACGTTTGTCTGAACCTGACCATGCAGGAATGAAACAATGTTATGATCAGGATTATAATTGAAAAATAAGATTTCTTGCTTGAAACTTTACCTTAAACTTAGTTTTAGACTGTTGTTGCAGGTTTCTATATCATCACTGATCTTGTTTATACAGCTAAAACTCATTAGGGGGGTTTTATTGACCACCATAGCCGCCATACTTCAAGCTAACTTTTATTTGGTTGACCTGTAGGCTACATTAGGCAAATTGGCAATTGGATTGTCTTTATTAGCTCTATTAAAATGTATATAAGGGTCAATCTAATGTATAGGTTTCAAACTCAATTCCTAAAGGGCTGCAGCTCTGCACGGTTTTGCTACCTTATCAAACGCAGCTGATCCAAATAATCGAGGTGCTCAATTGAGTAAAGCTGCAGTCACACTGGGCTTTTCTCCTCATAGACTTCCATTCATACACACTCAGAGTAGAAACGCAAGCTCAAGTGACAAGTTTCGCAGTTCGCTGCGTTGACAGGTTTAAGCTTGGGGAGCTGTAACCTGCAAAACCGCATCACCCCAGATAGCAAATTGACTTGGCCCATATGTGGCCTCAATATGGCACTGCTAGCATGTTGCCAGCACTGGCATGCATAATGTCAGCAGAATGTGGGCCATGCCTGGCAATGATGGCACTGCATGCATGACGGCAAACTACATTTGGGCCAGTTGTCGATGGGAGGTGTGTGGCTAGATCAGTATAGCAATTGTTCACGGTGTTTAGGTAACATTAGCCCACATGGCAAATGCTTTCTGGCCCAGCTCCGGGCCACACAATAACTTTTCCCCTGCTCCAAGTACCTTAAAGAATGATGATCCTGAAGTGGCCCATATCTAAATTAAAGACAAGGGCCACAAATGGGCCATAACTGGCCTGAATTTTAGTCAATGCATTACCCTGTACTGGGCCAAAACAGGTTAATTATTGGTACAGATTCTCAGTTATAAGTTAAACATATCAACACCACCCTTTGACCAGAAACCCTAAGAACTGAGCCATAACCCAGCCTAATGTTACCTAATGTGACCAGTTGCTATACTGACCTGGGCCACACACCTCCCATCCACAACTGGCCCAAATGGAGTTTGCCGTCATGCATGCAGTGCCATCATTGCCATGCATGGCCTACATTCAGCTGACATTATGCATGCCAGTGCCAGCAACATGGCAGCAGTGCGATAATGAGGCCACATTTGGGCCAAGTCCATTTTATGTGGGAGTTATGGCTCAGTTTTTGGAGTTTCTGGTTAAAGTATAAACTTCGATACCATTAATAAATTTGTTTTGGCCCAATTCAGGGCCAGTTAAGGGTGATACGTATGCTGAGATTCACCCATGTGTGGCCCTTGTCTTTAATCTAGTTATGGGCCACTTCAGGACTGTCATTCTTTGCGGGACATACTTTGCGGGCCAAGGCAAAAGTTATTGTGTGGCCCGGAGCTGGGCCAGAAAACATTTGCTATGTGGGAAGTTAACCATATCAAGACCACCCTTTAACCAGAAATCCCAAAAACTGAGCCATAACCCAGCCTAATGTTACCTAATGGGACCAGTTGCTATACTGACCTGGGCCACACTCCTCCCATCCACAACTGGCCCAAATGTAGTCTGCCAACATGCATGCAGTGCCATCATTGCCATGCATGGCCTACATTCAGCTGACATTATGCATGCCAGTGCTGGCAACTCGCTAGCAGTGACGTATTGAGGCCACATTTGGGCCAAGTCCGTTCAATAGTATCTGGATGTAGTATCTGGATCACTCAGCGATGCAATGTCAGACAATGCACTCAGATGGAGTGAGTGACGTCACTGTGAGGGGTAGGGGTAGGGGTGGGGTTAGGTGAGCACATTAAAAAAACATTGGATGCAGCTCAGATTGCACTGCACCAGGTCTGCATCCAGACCCCTCTCAGTCTGTTTGCAATGTGGGTTATAGCTGAGAATCAGTACCAATAATAAACCTGTTTTGGTCCAGTACAGGGTCAGTTAAGGGTAATAAATTGGCTGAGATTCAGGCAGGTTATTGCCCATGTGTTGCCCTTGTCCTTAATCCAGTTATGGGCCACTTCAGGACAGTCATTCTTTGCGGTACTTGGGCTGAGGGAAAACTTATTGTGTGGCCCGGAACTGGGCCAGAAAACATTTGCTATGTGGGAATGTGCCTGCGTAAGACCAATCCAAAATCAAAATATGACCTCTTTAGATAGAAGTTTAAAATATGGACCAATTGCTCGCATTTTTAATGTCCAATCATCTTGCTTAGCAGCACCGTACGACAGAATTTTGCATGCTCAAGCTCTAATGTGACCATGGCATCATGAACACCTTCATTAGTTGGATCCGCTGTGTTTGATCAGGATTGTAGCAAAACTGTGCAGAGCTGTGGTCCTCCAGGAATTGAGTTTGAGACTGATGATAATGGTTTTACTACATCATATAAGAGTATTTTCGTCAAACCATGTATTTTCGCTCAGATAGGGCTACTTTTAGGTTAAAAAAGCAAACAATTCTGACCCTGGACCACAAAACCAGTCATATATTTTGCTTGGGATATTTTTGAAAGCATAAATACTTTAAGCCAGGGGTGTCAAAGTCAATTCCTGGAGGGCCGGAGCCCTGCAGAGTTTAGTTCCAGCCCTGCTTCAACACACCTATCTCAAACAGGCCTAAAGCACTCAGTTTTTGGGTGTGTTTAATTAGGGTTGGGACTAAACTGTGCAGAGCTGCGGGGCTCTAGAAACTGAGTTTGACACATGTGCTTTAAGCTATTGTATGGGACAAAATTGTCGATTTTTCTGAATGCCAAAATTTGGATATTAGACTACCCTGCTGAAAAATCCAGCTTAAACCAGCCTAGGCTGGTTGGCTGGTTTCAGATGGTTGACCAGGGTGGTTTTAGAAGGGTTTTGGCCATTTCCAGGCTGGTTTCTAGCCATTTCCAGCCTGGTCTTAGCTGGTCAGGCTGGAAAATGACGAGCTAAATCCAGCTAAAACAGCTAAGACCAAACTGGAAATGGCTGGAAACCAGCCTGGAAATGGCCAAAACCCCTCTAAAACCAGCCTGGTCGACCAGCTAAAACCAGCCAACCAGCCTAGGCTGGTTTAAGCAGTTTTGTTTCAGCAGGGATAAGTAAAGGTAACTTTCCATAAAGATTTTATAAAAATGTTCTTCTGGAAATATATCAAACTTTAGTTCTGATTTGAGGTAAGCTAGGCATTCCTTTAGCATTTGAACAACTTTATATGGGATTTTCTCAGTATTGTTATCTGATTTCCAACTTGAATCTCAGCCAGATATTGTAAACAAACCGTATAGGCTAGCTATCAATGGAAGGCTAATGTACAAATATGACCAACGACCAGTTTTCTGATCCACAACCCAGCTGAAAAAACAGCATATACTGGTAAGGTATGTTTTGATGCTGGAATGCCGGTCTTACTAGTTTCAATGATGGTCTTGCTGGTTTCAATGCTGCTGGTCAAGAAACCAGCAAAATCAGCATTGAAGCCAGCAAGACCAGCATCAGAACATACCTCACCTGCATATGCTGTTTTTTCAGCAAGAAAATCAAAATAATGACCAAAAATGGCATGAATTGAAGGGTTAAATCTTTGAAAACCAAACAAGATGACATGATGGGGTGAATCATAGTTTATTTAAAACCCAATTTAACTCCAACTCACAGCTGTGCATCCATATGATGCAGTAAATAATATTAAAAACCCAATTCAACTCCAACACAGAACTGTTCATTAATATGATGGAGTAAATCATAACTTAAAACCAATTCAACCCCAACACATTTCTGTTCATTCATAAAATGGAGTAAATCATAGTTTATTAAAAGCCAAATTCAACTCCAACACATAACTGTTCATTAATATAATGGCGTAAATCGTAACCAAATCCAGCTCCAACAAATAGCTGTTCAATCATATATTGGGGTAATTATTATTAAAAATCCAATTTAACTCCAACACATAGCTGTTTATGATGGAGTTAATTATAACTTAAAACCCAATTCAACTCCAACACATAGCTGTTCATTAATATAATGGAGTAAATCCTAACCAAATTCAACTCCAACACATAGCTGTCCATTTATATGATGGGGTAAATCATATAAAAAAAACAATTCAACTCCAACACAGAACTGTTCATTTATATGATGGAGTAAATAATATTAAAAACCAGTTCAACTCCAACACATAGCTGTTTATGATGGAGTAAATCATAACTTAAAACCCAATTCAACTCCAATACATCTGTTCATTAATATAATGGAGTAAATCATATTAAAAATCCAAAGTAACTCCAACATACAGCTGTTCAATCATATAATGGGGTAAATAATAATAAAACCCAATTTAACTCCAACACATAGCTGTTTATGATGGAGTAAAGCATAACTTAAACCCCAATTTAACTCCAAAACATAACTGTTCATTAATATAATGGAGTAAATCCTAACCAAATTCAACTCCAACACATAGCTGTCCATTTATATGATGGAGTAAATAATATTAAAAACCAGTTCAACCAACACATAGCTATTTATGATGGAGTAAATCATAACTTAAACCCAATTCGACTCAAACACATTGCTGTTCATTCATATGATGGAGTAAATCATAGTTTAATAAAAGCCAAATTCAACTCCAACACAGCTGTTCAGTAATATAATGGAGTAAATCGAAACCAAATCCAGCTCCAACAAATAGCTGTTCAATCATATATTGGGATAAATAATATTAAAAACCCTATTCAACTCCAACACATTGCTGTTCATTAATATAATGGGTTAAATAATAATAAAACCCAATTTAACTCAAACACATAGCTGTTTATGATGGAGTAAATCATAACTTAAAACCCAATTCAACTCCTCCAACATGGCTGTTCAATCATACAATGGAGTAAATAACATTGAAACCCAATTCAACTCTAACACAGCTGTTCATTAATATAATGGAGTAAATCGTAACCAAATCCAACTCCTATGAACAATCTATGATTGTTCAATCATATATTGGGGTAAATAATATTAAAAACCCAATTCAACTCCAACACATAGCTGTTCATTCGTATGATGTAGTAAATAACATTTAAAAAACAAATCCAACTCCAACACATAGCTGTTCATTGATATAATGGAGTAAATCGTAACCAAATCCAACTCCTATGAACAATCTATGATTGTTCAATCATATATTGGGGTAAATAATATTAAAAACCCAATTCAACTCCAACACATAGCTGTGCATTCGTATGATGTAGTAAATAACATTTAAAAAACAAATCCAACTCCAACACATAGCTGTTCATTGATATAATGGAGTAAATCGTAACTAAATTCAACTCAAACGCATTGAACGTTCTGACGAGGCAAATAGTTTAACACCCAATTCAACTCCAACACAAACGCAACACTCCAGCTCCAACCTATGTAGCTGTTCATTCACCACTGAGTGGAAATCAATAAGTATGATGGTCTATATAGCTATGAATGTAAGTAAACAAAGCGACGAGGGAAACGTGCAGGTTGTGTCCCAAACGCACACTCATAAGTCACACTATTAAGGGTCTGCACGTCCACATGGTCTTCAGCGTGCACGACTCCGCCCCCAACTCAATGTATAGGCGGACTGGTCTTCATATAACGTGGAGGAACATCGTGTGCTTGTGAGTTTCCTGCACATTTCAGCTCGAGACGGTGCGCACAGGTGAGTAACACACAAATAAACACAACATCAGTGACTTTCATGAAGGAGATGTTTGCGGAATGTGCGCAAAAGTATGATCAGCGCGCAAGTGGGAACAACGTAGGCTACTTCTCCGCTTTTAAAACTACTTTGTTTAATTTCCTGACAAAGTTATGATTTGCAATAATTAATTGGGGGCATCAGCTGCCTGTTATTAATGTTCAGCGCTGCTGGTTGTAAATATAACCAATACACCGCGCACAAAATGCATGCATCCTGACATAAGGGGTGCAAACGCGACTGAAAATTAACATTATTTTGTAATCATGGCAACTTTTAATTGACTTTTATTTGGATTTTATGGTAATGCAGAAGATTTAAAAGTGAGTTAAACTTTATGGGATGTAGTTTGTCTTCATTGAAAACTTCAGATCCTTCAGGTTCTGCTCATATTTTGAAATATTGTGGAGGAAATTGGAAAAATCTAACAATATGTTGTGATTCTGAAATATATTTCGATATGAATTCAATTTCACCACATGACTCGGTTATATTCAGAAAGAATTAGTCATTTTATAATGATTGGGATGATTTTATAGACAAGTGTATCTGAATAAAATAAAATAAAATAAAGCGCCTAAATAAAATATAATCAACCATCTAAAAGCATAGAACAATGCAATAAAAAGCTATTATTAAAGCAAACAATATACAGGAACAGTAATTGAATAATAAAAATGATTCAATAAAACCATTCATTAGGTTAAAAAGTGTACAATTACTTATCAGAGAATGCTCTCAAAGTCATTATACAGTCACTGGCCTCAAAAACACATGAAATTTATAAATTGTACAATATAATAAAACATAGAGGTAAAGTTGGTTTTATATTCGGATATTCAGACATTCTCCTTAATAATATAATTTCATAAAAGTATTCTTTACAAATTCTAAATAGGGAAATCATATTAGCAGCAAATGACTATCAAACTACAACATTGTTCACAGTGAATTAGATAGTGTCAATGTTGTTTAGAAGTCATTCTGGCATGCTAATTCCGATCGAATATTCAAAGTAACATGTTAAACAATATAGACTGTTAAATGAACGAATGTGTGAATATAAAACCAACTTTACCACTATTAATAAAACATCGACTCGTTCAACGTTGCATGCTGCGATGTGACTATTGCGAATGATCACTTTGTGATGTATTGTGCAGCCCTAATGTGGAGTGTTTCTACTTCTACATGAAATAGCTTTGATCAATTTGGGGACATTATTGAATACTGAATGAGTGAATCAGTATAAATTCAATCCAGGTTTTGAGACATACTTTTTTATTTGTCTTGTTGTGTTTTTGTCTGCATTTGATTGAAATAGTGTTGCATTGTGTTTTTTTCATGTGTATATGAAGTTGACTTCATCATGTAGTGCATGAGCAAGTATATATTTTATTTGTTTTAATACTTTATTTTGGACAAAATTTTGGCGCCTGGGTGAAGATTTTCTTTATTATTTTATTCAGTTGATGACATTTTTATTAGATTTAAATTTTTAAGTGAA
Organism: Danio rerio; assembly: GCF_049306965.1. Taxonomy (NCBI): domain Eukaryota; kingdom Metazoa; phylum Chordata; class Actinopteri; order Cypriniformes; family Danionidae; genus Danio; species Danio rerio. The sequence goes on from NC_133191.1 coordinate 55,795,109, forward strand.
ATGCATGTTTGAATGGGACATCGTGTCCTCATGTGGAGCATTTAAATTGATTGAGTGTCTGTCAGCTCAGAGATCAAGCTTCTCACTGAACTGAGTTCTCAGTGATGTGTGTAGTTTAAAGCTCAGTGTTGTACATGAAATAGTTTGGGTCAATTTGAAGACATTATTGAATACAGAGTGAATGAATGAATCAATACAAATCCAATTCAATCCAAGTTTTGAGACATGCATGCACTTTTGTAATTTGTCTTGTTGTGTATTTGTCTTGTGCGTCTACATTTGATTTAAATAGTTTAGTGTTGCATAGATTAGATAGATATTTCACCTTGTGTTCTGGGCAAATTTTGGCGCCTGGATGTGGATTTACTTTTTCATTTTATTTAGTTGTTGACATTTTTATCCGATTTTTAAAATTATTTTAAAGTGAAACTTGCGAAATGCATGTTTGACTAGGACATTGTGTCCTCGTGTGGACCATTTAAAGTGATTGAGTGTCTGTCGTAACTGCATTTTTCTTGTCATTTTAGTGTAGAAGTGTGAATGTTTGCCATTTTCCAAAGACTATTGAAATTCATGTCTGAACCATTGAATATTCAGAGTTATCAGTGATGTGTGTAGTTTACAGCTCAATATTGTACTTGAAATAGTTTGGGTCAATTTGGAGACATTATTGAATACTGAATGAATAAATGAATCAATCAATACAAATCCAATACAATCCAAGTTTTGAGACATGCATGGACTTTTTTTTTTTTTTTTTAATTGTCTTGTGTATTTGTCCAAGTGGTGCTCGCTGCAGAGCCATTTGAGGAGAGCTGAGCTCCAGCGAGGGGGAGCTTAAGCTTGAGCTCCACCTTTTTTGCACTTCTTCTACGAGTGATGTCACTGGGGGTAGGGTTAGGGGTGGGGTTGGTGTATGCATTAAAACAGCTTACAGTTTGTCTACATTTGATTGAAATAGTTTAGTGTTGCATTGTGTTTTTATGTATATATCAGGCCCAGATTGGCTAATCGGGAGGACCGGGAGAATTTCCGGTGGGCCGGTCCGTTTTTTTGGCCGCGAGGGTCGGTGTCCCTAGCTTCAGAATCTGTTGCTCTCAGCAGTCACACTTTTTTAATTCATTTATTTATTTACTTGACCACAGTCTTTTTATTCATTACGTCACCTCTCGATGTACAGTTGTTGTGGTCCAGTGGTTAGCACGTTAGGTTATGACGCCACCGATCTGGGTTTGATCCTCGTCTGAGTATTTTATTTTTAAATTTTTATTGTTAAGACATATAATACTGTTACTGTTGTTGAACATTTGAAGTTCTAAAGAAGCTGTTTTCTCAAAAAAAGACGTGATAGTGTCATTAGAAACGGAATTGGAAATGACCTTATTTTAATATAGCCAGTCGGGAACTGAGGTGGGCCAGTCTGAGGCTTGAGACTCCAGGGCTGAAAAGGAGTCCCACTCCAGCCCTGGTATATATGAAATTAATGTTAATGTGAAATGCATGGGCAAGTGTAGATAGATAGATAGATAGATAGATATTTCACCTTGTGTTCTGGGCAAATTTTGGCACCTGGATGCGGACTGACTTTTTCATTTTATTTAGTTGTTGACATTTTTATCAGATTTTGAAAATTATTTCAAAGTGAAACTTGTGAAATGCATGTTTGACTAGGACATTGTGTCCTCGTGTGGACCATTTAAAGTGATTGAGTGTCTGTCAGCTCAGAGATCAAGCGTCTCCTGTGAACGTAACTGCATTTTTTTGGTGTTTTAGTGTAGAAGTGTGAATGTTGGCCATTTTGAAAGACTATTGAAATTCATTAGAGTTGAATATTCAGAGTTCTCACTGCTGTATGTAGTTTACAGCTCAATTTACATCTGTTGAGTGATTCAATCACCAATGTTCAGCTAAAATAGACTGACCTTTACACCTTTTTTGTATTTTATTAGTGTTTTTAAAATTTTATTTATTTATTATTATTGCATTTAACAGCTTATTACACTGGCATACTGTGGATATTGGTAAAGTGCAATGAAGGATTTTTTTTGTTAATAAAAAAAAAAAAATTATAAATGTTTTTAAAATTCAAGCTAGTAATAATAACTAAACTGAGGGTGTGCTTTACACGTTTTACATTTTATATCTTGCATATTGAAGATTATGAGCTTGTGTGAATTCTGTATAAAAATGCTGGGTTGTATTAGCCGAATATTGGGTGAAATATGGACAAATCAAATGCGAATTTACTTTTGTACTTTTAAATAAAAATTTTAACCCAACTGTTCATATTTGACCCATAATAATTAGGCAAGTTATTGTATAACGATGGTTTATTCTGTAGACTATTGAAAAAAAAATCGCTTAAAGGGGCTAATATTTTTTACCTTAAAAT